>NW_024540531.1:0-46857 GCF_016647625.1 Suillus subalutaceus | reverse complement strand
TGGCCATGTCCATTGTGCTCTGATAATCCAATATAGCTAGCAAAGATGATCGATGGCCCGCGGAGTTGCAACGAATTCGTGGTATCCAGATTCTAGACAAAAACAGGGACATCAAGTGACACACCGCAGGGGCCGACTCAAGTGTATCACGAGTGCTTGGCGCGGTCTGTAGCAGGTGTGAATTCGAAGAACCTACCGTACGCGTACGGGCTGTGACGGACCGGGTACTTCCCAAATTGTTTCTTGAAGGGTTGACAAATAAACGTGTGAGTGAATATCACTGAAATTCTCGGGATTGGTCCTTATCTCTAGTTCTCTCCTCTTTACCACCTGTAGACAATGAGGACATTAACCGCGCTGTATGCGTTCCTTCCTGTTCTCTTTGCATCCGCTGCGGTCTTCGATCAGCCGCCACCTCAGGATGTACTCCGCAGGCCCACCGTCGATACCCTAGCTGACCGTGACGCTATCATAGAGTCGCTGCTCGCTACCCACGCGGGTGATCCTGTACAGGTTATGCGTCTTCTAGATCCCGAGAACGCGTCAGAACTCGATGCGCCACGGTTGTTGCAAGTCTTTGGGGCCGAGGCAGTATGGATGACCGAAGGCGATAAGCTACGCCTTCGACAGCAGGGCCTCGGGTTCATCGACCTCACCGATCATCAAGATTTGTATGCATGTCACGTGTCTGCTGAATCAAGTCTGTGCTCCTCGTACTTCTCTTTTCTATCCTAACTGAGAGTCGAATGATAGTATGGCCTAAACTACAATATCAAGAGAAGGTGACGTCGGTCACCAAGCTTCTGAGCAAGGACGAGATGAAGAAGCAACTTGAGGAACTTGACTTCGTTCCTACAACCGGTATTATCGCTCGGAGTTTGGTGTCCAGAGTTCAGCGCTGGTTGTATAATCAGATTCTGGACGTTAGTGTGATCACATTGAACTTTTCGAACTCATGTATTCAATCCGGTTGTGCAGATTATCTCTACTGCCCCTCCTGGTGTCCGTCTCTCAGTCGAGACGTTCACTCACACGTTCCCCCAGCCCAGCGTCATTGCTCGCTTTGAGCCGTTCTTTGGACGTTCTTCTCCCAATCCAACGATAGCCCTTCCTCGCATCATCGTTGGCGCTCACCAAGACTCCGCAAATTACCGCTTCCCATTACTTCCCTGCACCTGGAGCAGACGATGACGGCTCAGGAACGGTCACAATCCTCGAGGCGTTCAGAGCTCTTGTCCAATCTGGATTCAGCGCCAGAACGCCCAGTCGAGTTCCACTGGTATGCTGGGGAAGAAGGTGGTTTGCTAGGAAGTCAGGAGGTCGTGTCTGAGTACACGCAACTGAAGAAGGAAGTGGGCGCCATGATCCAGTTTGTGAGCATAAGAGTCATTCATCCATTGTGAATTGAGAATTAACTGAGTGCTAGGACATGACTGCATACGTACCAAAGGGAGAAGTTCCCATTGTGACCTTTATCACGACGGACGTTGATTCGAATCTGACGAACTGGGCGACGGCGCTTGCAGAAGAGTACAGCACGTCTGTTGTGGGCGGTGCGAAGCTCTTGTAAGTGCAGTATCACAGTTCTCGCAGTGTTCTTGACTGAGCCTGTTGTAAGTGCTGGTGCAGGCTCAGACCACATGTCATGGCATCGAGCGGGATTCCCTGCCATATTTGCGGCAGAGGGCGATCCGTTCAGGACGTTCAACCCATACGATCCACACTTCGGAAGACAAGATTGACCTTGCCGATGGAGAGTTTTCATTTGAGGTAAGTTATTTTTCACCGATATACACTACGTCGTGAATTATTGACCATGGAATACAAACAGCATGCTCTCGAATTCGCGAAGGTTGCTGTTGGGTTCGTTGTTGAGCTCGGTGGATGGGTCCAATAACTTCGTGGCGATGGAGTCAGAGCCACCAGCCCGGGCGTACGGACCAACGCTATACTCAAACCTACGGAGACTCCCTATGTTCAATCTCCTCACAGTTACTACTTAGAACCATGAAGATTTCGTTGATCATCAGACGAACCAATGATTTACAAGCCAAGAGGTTATAAACACTCATAAAGTCGGAAATCAAATTGCAGCAGTTTCTTGCAGCACGATCTACGTTGTAAGTTTATTGTCTGTCGGCGTAGCAGTGTCACCCAACTCGAACCATGTTAGTACAAAAGGGTTATGGTTTTATCGTACTGGTCAAATCATTAGATTACAAAATGTTTCCCAAGTGTCCATGTAGTACATGTTCAACAGACACTGACGCCGGTCAAAAAAGCACCGCAGCAACGTGTTGCCAGAAACCTTTCGGAGGGATCTCAGGACGTTCGGTTTCCTCAATGCTCAAATTGTACATTGTGAAATTATGGCAGTCTCAGCGTCCGACATACGCAGTGCCTTATCTTTACCAAGCTCTTCAACCCGCCACACCAGCTCCTCGAAAGTCTCAAGGGCAAGTTACGAAAAAAACCTGAGGGCATTTCTCGAGAGTCCTATACACTTATTGGACCCTCCACACCTTCTCTTGTATGTTATATATTTGTATATAGGAGCCATAACCACAATCCAAGTCCAAAGCGTATCGTGACATACATCGTTGAGCTAGTCGGACTGGGGAGAGGGGACTCTTGCCAATTCGTCTTCCACAAAAGAGGCAGCATCCCCAGTGGAAGGACGAACCTCCGGCTTGGCTGACCAACATTTGCGCATGAAATCCAAATGCTGGTGGCTAATGGTCACACTTGGTTCGAGCTGATATGGCTCTACGCGCTTGAACCGAGCACTGAATAGCTGTCGAACATTTCTAAGCCACCAGAAGGGAGGTTTACCCGAGAAGACCTGTACGATGCAAGATTCAGGTGAAACTCGAACAGGATGTAGCATATGCGACGCACATGTAGCATGATGCAACCGAGCGAAAATACATCGCTGTGACCGTTCGGTTTCTGGAAGTCGAGATCGCTGTGACTGTTATCCAGATTGCTTTCTGGTTCCAGTGAGCCGATCAATTCGGGTGCTAACCACCGGACAGCACCACTCGCGAACGAGTTGTAGTACGATCTGTCACCTTCTGCGAGAGCCACGGAGAGACCGAAATCTGCCAAAAATGCATTGCCATCGCGATCGATCAGAACATTTGTCTTCAATTATAGTGTTAGGAAGGACACCAAAGCATCGAAGAGTACATACACTGGTCAGGTCCCCGTGAATTACTCCCTGTTCGTGAACTAGAGAAGTTGTCAGAGAGAAAATGTATTCGGAATGGTGGTTCCATACGATATTTCAAGCCATCCACCACCTGTTTCAACTAGATAAAGGCATCCATTGAGTGAGGACTTGTATTTGGCATTATAAATCTCACCAGCTTTAGTTTCTGTTCCATAGTGAGGCTCGTGCGCTCCAGGTAGCCATCAAGTGCCCCGTTATGCATCCATTTAGAAACAAGAGCAGGCAGTTGTCCAAAACCAGAGACCGTGCCGTGAAGAGTGAGAACATGCGCATGTCTCAATCTGATCCACACAGCTACTTCGCGGCGAAGTCTCTGCGAGCGCACATTCAATGCTCTTCACATTACGGAGTAAATGCTAGCATACCTTCTTCGCTTTTTCGATAGCTTCTTCATTGCGTATGTCCGTTATCCTGATAGATTTGACGGCAACCTGTCCAACAATTATTAGTCGGCGAGATTTGCAGGGTAACATCATATGTACCTCAGTAGAGGTTGCTGGATCAATGATCATTGAGCACTTCCAGATATCGCCCAAGTCACCAGATGACGTAGCATGTTCTGTTTGCCTCTCGATGGATGTAGACGGAATGGCAAATGGGTCCACATCGAAGGCCACTCTGTGTCTCGTGTTTTTACATCTGCAATTTATGAGGGAATTTGCTCTTACGGCTGCGTTTCATGTGTATCAGGAGTAACCGGCTGTGGTATAATCATGGCCCCGCTGTTATCTCATGAGGAAATGTCTTATAACCCAGAGCTGCGCAAAATACTTACGGTGCAAGATTATCGTCTACGATGTTGGATGGTATGGAAAGGTCGAGCTGCACCTGGGCTTGTGGTGCAGATGGTTGAATCAGTGCATCTCCATAGCTTGCGTGTTCAGTGCTGTCCATCATGATATGGTGATTAGACACATAGCTGCAGAGTAGTGATGTCCGATACTGACACTGGTTCGACTGGTATCGTCAACGGGCGGCTGTCATAGCATGAGAGGCCATTTCTTCATGATTCCCGGTTGAAAGCTCACGTTGAGGAATCTCCAGAGGCGGTAGTGTTGTCCACAGAATTGCCATTGTCGTCTTCGATCTGTATATGATGGCAAGGTCAGTGGTCAATATAAGATTGAGATTAATGCCTCACAATTTGAGTCTGCTGCTTAGGCCTTCGAAATACTGACGCGCAGCCACCCATGGTAATAAACCTACTATTAGTACAAACGGAGGTCTACGGCGTTGCGCTGAATCGAAGGGTCAACAGGAGTGAGCAGGTTCAAGAAGAGCTGACCGCGTCTATTAAATAGTACTATGAAGCCCCCATACCCACCAACTAAATTTACAAAGCGTCTGAGTACTTGAGTGATCAAAGAACGGCCGAAAGCATTAATGCATGCCTAAACTGCATTGCCTCTATGCTAGTGCCCTGCAGCTGCCACGTTGGTGCAATCATGGATGGCGTCCGAATCCAAACTTCATCATGATCTTAGATCTAGTCACTAGTACTTTTGGTTAGTTCTGTCCTGCAGTACTTATCTTCGGTTGATTCTGTGAGGCCTGTGCTGGATTTCGACAATTGAATTGGACCGCAGTTGCAGGTGACCGGTGCCGGTGAGGCCTTGAGGTTCAAGCGAGGTTGCGCTGTGAGAAATCGTAGCTTCTATCTTTATGGCTTGTGTGCATGTCGTTCTGGGCGCAAGCGAGACTACTTGAGAGTGAGGCAAAAACGTTTCTAATATTGTGACGAACGAAGTGAAAATACAAGTCTGACTATTACATAAACTGAGTCAGGACGTTCAGTGGTAGCGGGTTGAATACGTAGCACGGACGTCATAGTTCCTCTAAGCGACACTCCTCGGCGAATGGAATACCATCACCAAAAGTCCAGAAAACAGGTATTACCTTATTAGGCTGACGGTCACGAGATTTTCTGGGTCAAGGGTTATGGCTTCTGAGACGATGACGCCAGCGCTCGATCATTATGACGTCAAGTAGTTCGAAGCTTACCGTTGTTCCCGTGTGTGCTATGCCAATGAGATGCTTCTGTCATTATGATAGCATCCTTATATACTGCATCCCTCCCTGATATTCGCCGCAATGCATACAGCCCACTTATGAACGCCCGGTTAACACAAGCAGCTCGTTGAGTCCATAGTCGATTCATGTATACATTGTACTTGGGTTCAAATGATATACCACTACAAGTCTGATTCGTATCTGATATTCCCTTAGCATGTGCCATAAGTCTGATTAAATATGATAAGCGTGAATTTTGAATGTAATGTTACAAAGCACCATATCCCTCCTGTGCGAGAATATCATCATCAAGTTCCTCTCCCTCATCAGCCCTCATGTGGTCTTCATTGTCGATTCCGTCTTCCTGAACATCCTCACCGTCATTGTTGTTGTCACCGTCATCCTCGTCATCCTCGTCATCCTCGTCATCCTTGTCATCATCCTTGCTGTCATCTTCGTTGTCGTTGTCACCCACCTCTCCTAACTCAAACTCCAGGTCTTCATCGTCGTCGCCAGAAACCACAGCACCATCATTTCGCAGGAATTCATCCCACTCTCATGTGACCTGGTGACCGACACCGCCTCCACGGAAGCACATAAACATATCACAATCGACAAAACTATTTGATATATCAGTGTATAGCAATATTAATTAAATATAAAACACGTACTGATTAACATAGAAATACATAAAATCTTTATCGTGATCCTCAGCTGGACATACAAATGAGGGGGCGAGTCTGGTGTCTGTACGGCCATGTTCAAATCCCGGAATCAAATGAACAGCACGGTGAGGCAATCTCAACCTGGCTGGGCTGATATGAAATATCTAAAAAAATGCTCAACCAGTATAAGTGAGTCTTGGCTCTGCCTAGCTGCTATACTCGCAGAATGCAAGAATGTTCGACCCCAAAGGGGACTGCTACTGAACACAGGACCAGATGAATGAAATACCCTTGTAGTGTGATGGATGTGCGAAAGCATGAGAAGGAAAAGCGAAGTGGGCGCGAAGCGCGAGAGAGCGCACTAAGGTAAGCGTGAGCATGAGAAGGTGAGCGCTAAGGTGCGTGTTGTGTGGGAGAATACCGGTGTAGAGATTCACATTTCTCCAGGCTCATATGGGCCAAATTCACGGCTTTTCACGACGCACTCGATATCCTTACAATGCGCTTCTAATACGACTTCCGCGCAACGCGCACTTTGGCGCGTACCAGCGCGTTCAAGTGCGTTCGAGCGCGTTACGGTGCACTTCGTCGCATTTCCCTAGGATCCGTCGCCTGTCCTCCGCATGTCCCGTCCCAGTCCTCCAAGGTCCATTGGTGCGTTTTTCCCTTCTTCAGAACTCATACTCCGTCACGCAGGCACTAGTACTTATCATCATATCTCATTATGGACCCTGACTTACCTCACCATTTACCTTAGTACTTCCTATTCGGCTCCGAGCCGTGGGAACTCGCTTAGCATACCTACACGTCACCATGTTTGTTTTCCGGTCACTTACTTCCGCTCCACTACCATCGAAGTGTATAGCTCGAGTTTCTATCTGAATACACCGGTTTTCCTTCCTATTGGTGCTTTGACACCTTTAAGTGTCTATTTCTACATCTATCAAAGTCCTGATTCCCCATTTGATTGTCATCTCTACTCGAAGCACTCCATTGTGATCGCACGAAGTGCGCTTTTCCGCACTTTCCGCCTTATTAGCGCGTTTAGGCGCCTTTAGCTAGCGCACTTCACTTTTGGGTGCATTATTTGCCTCAGTGTCCCATTCAGACTTCAAGACCGAATCGCTGGTTATAGATCCCCCTCACCATTCACTAGAGGAATCTTTCTCAGTAGCAATCCCCTTGGGACGACTTTCCACTCGTATCCAGAGGAGCACTTGAGAGCCCACTTCCCACTCTTCCCCCTAGCACGCAGCTATCATTCCTCGCCCTCACCGGATAAGGAAACGGATGTGCAAAGCGAGTGCAAATGCAGAGCGAGTGTTATAATGAGTGCGGATAATAGTCTAGTATAGGCGGATAACGATAACCATTGGAAACACAAAGTGCGCCCAAGTGGTGACTACTACTTCAAAGTAAAACCCAATAGTGAGGGAAGTACAGCAAAGGGGAGTAATAATGATGGAGTAGTAAGTCAGCAAACTTTATACTATGGAAATTGCATTGGAAGCGGAAGGGATAGGAGCAATAAGCGCTATGAATACGTAATGACATGTAATAGTGCTGCAATGCTTGTTACAAACCACGAGGCAAGCGATATGACGTACCAATGAGGTGGATGGACATAGACGGACGTTCCTGGATGATAGGCAATGCAAGGTGATGCAGGGCGATGCAGGGCGATGCAGGGCGATGCAAGGCGCTTAAGCGTGAGAAAGTGCGCGAGGTGCACATGCGGGAATACTGTGCATTGTGCAGGAATGTATCGCGCCTATGGCGTGTTTCGTGGGAAAGCTGCGCGTTATGTGCGGAATGGCTAGAGACATAGTAGAAGTTGTATATTGATGATGGTGCGAATCGTGCAATGAAGGCCAATTGTCATGAGTTGTGAAAAGGTGTGAAATGTGCCCATATGTGCCTGCAGAAATGCGAGTCTCTACAACGGATCACTTGGTCTGGATCCACAAAGCTGAAGCTATCCGGGTCGTCACGCATGAAAAAAACCAATGCGACGGAGTCGTTTTGCTGACCAACCAGCTTTGAATGAAGTGTCACGACCGAACCAATGCACGAAAACTATGTCCATGCGTGTTGGTCTTTGTGTGTTAGTACTTCCTGGACCGTAGTACCACACATTCACATGGAAAATCTTGACCACCCAAGCATACCAGTATGGGTGTCGATCGTCGTCGTTCTCGTGTGACAATACCATAATGTCAGCATGAGTGTGTGGATTAATCAAGTCTTGTTCTCTCCGAAGGTCGTAAGTGGTGTAGTTGATCCGTAAGATGCTGTGTTCACAAAGCTGGTTATTAGCGAGAACGACCTGGCTCCTGTCGTCATCGGAGAATTCCTGCTCGTCCCCTGCATAATCAATGCCATGAATTCGGCCCAACAGATGGTCTTTGAGGCGCGGTATGAAGTCCTGAGCACCAGGTTAATAGAATTATTCAGACAATGATAATCTAGACTTACCTTCAGTGCCGGATCTCCTGTGAGTTTGCTAAGCCATGCGGTAATGTCATAAGAGATTCTTGCATATTTTGAAATGTGGTAGTGCAAGGCAGGAGATGTGCACTTGCATGGTGCCTGCTGCATTGCAGGATGTGCTATTTCCTCTTGTTGTTTGTTGATCTTTGCAATAATGTGCTCTCGAGCTTCAAGGCGAGTCATAGTAGCAATCATGGTCTGGTTTTTGGGCATTCTTGGATACCAGCGCTTAGCTCATTTATGCTCCAGTTCACCCTAATAAGAGAAAAATGAAGTTGATATTGAAAGCATTCAATTTGAGATATACTTACTGACTGAGTGCTATAGTTGTCTGTGGTACCAGTGCATCGGATCATATCTGCATAATCCCTGAGTGCGTGAAACTTATAAGTCGAAAGATTGAGAGACTTGAATTTTGGACCAGCCCTCTCCTTTCCCTTTGTAGGTACCTGTGGCTGTTTAGCAGCCAGTGCTGCCTCGCATCGTCCTCGTGCTGCGTGTTCGTGAGGGAGTTCAGTGGTATGGTAGTGATTGCATGTGGTCTTTGTGAATTTTCGGACTGACTGACCGAGTACAATGGTAGCTGTGTCGAAAAAATCCAGTGTGTCGTCCATATGCATATGTAGTTTCGCATACCCATGCCACGCAGCCAGGTCAAATAGCATGTCGAGCACAATGATATTGTGTTCATTTGGCAGCAGGCCCTCAAATACAGGTATCACGCACTAGAGAAAAAAATTGGGTCAAACTGTGAGGCGAATTGTAAGGCTGAACGAACTACTTACCTGTAATAGATCCTCGAAGTCACAGGCAGCAAGTTTCTTCATGGTGGATGCGTTGGTGTGAAAACGGTGGATCGTTCCTCTCCCAAATGTGGGCATTGCTCGGTACCTAAAACAAAATAGTTGAGGCCTAATATAAAACCTCCAAATCAAAAAGCTTACCGCTCATTGAGTTTCTGAATCGCAGTCCCCCCAACAGCGTGAAGGATTCACATGAGATGGGTGAATAAAGCCTTCCAAGATCCTATCTCGAATTCGTGAAGCTGATCAACCACCCATAGCTTGAACATATTGAAGCCATGCCTCTTGAATCACTCTGAAAAAGTGTTCTAAAACCAGTTGTCAGTCATTTGCACAATGAGTACATAGGACTACTTACCTGTATTGGAACGTATGATTCATCGTCAAGGATTGCTTTGACACGAGCACCGTCTACTGGTACTCCAATGTAGAGACTCGCGTTTCTGCAGGCACATATGGGCACATTTCGCACCTTTTCACAACTCATGACAATTGGCCTTCAATGCACAACTCGCACCATCAGCGATATTCGACTTCTATCATGTCCCTAGTTGTTTTACACATAACGCGCAGCTCGCCCGCGAAACGCGCCATAGGCGCGGTACTTTCCCACACAACGCGCAGCATTCCCACATGCGCACCTTGCGCGCTTTCTCGCGCTTAAGCGCCCTGTATCGCCCTGCATCGCCCTTCATCGCCTATCATCCAGGGACGTCCGTCTATGTCCACCCACCTCATTGGTACGTCATATCCCTTGCCTCATGGTTTGTAACAAGCATTGCAGCGTTATTACATGTCATTACGTATTCATAGCGCTTACTGCTCCTATCCCTTCCGCTTCCGATGTGATTTCCATAGTATAAAGTTTGCTGACTTACTACTCCATCATTATTACTCCCCTTTGCTGTACTTCCCTTGCTATTGGGTTTTACCTTAGAGTAGTAGTCACCACTTGGGCGCACTTTGTGTTTCCAATGGTTATCGTTATCCGCCTATACTAGACCTTTATCTGCGCTCGTTATAACACTCGCTCTGCGTTTGCACTTGCTTTGCACATCCGCTTCCTTGTCCATTTCCTTATCCGGTATTCTCCGCACAACGCGCGCCTTAGCGCTCACGTTCCCACGCTCGCGCTTACCTTAGTGCGCTCTCTCGCGCTTCGCGCTCACTTCGCTTTTCTTCTTGCGCTTTCGCGCATCCATCGCACTTCAAGGGTCTTTCTTTCATCTGGTTCTGTGTTCAGTAGCAGTCCCCTTTAGGGTCGAATGTTCTTGCATTCTGCGAGTATAGCAGCTAGGCAGAGCCAAGACTCACTTATACTGGTTGAGCATTTTTAGATATTTCATATCAGCCCAGCCAGGTTGAGATCGCCTCACCGAGCTGGAAAATTAATGCCCGGGCTTCTTCAACATGTTGTCGACGTGTTGCATTGTTGATGCGCTCGCGTGTGGCCCGCCGCCTCATATCGAGCTTCATTCCCCAGCTTGCAAACATCTCTCTTTTTCACAAGACAGCAGGGGCATGGGCACTGCCCTAGGAATTTGATAGTTGCTAATAGAATCCTAGATAATATATCAATGCCTCGTGATTCATACTTAACATTAGTTAGTACTTACTTTTCAGGATAATCAGCAGAATAAGAGAAAAAACGCGGAAATACTCGCCGCGTGATCCCATCAGAGCACTGGATCACTAGTCCATGCTCATATGCTTCCATGAATTTTCCATCCAAGATTAAACTCCATATAGCATGCATCAACTCTCATTTGAGGTGAGTATGCATGCTGGCTGTTGTTGGCTTGTCAAATATATCCATATAGATCTCCTGTATATTCTTAGGAAGCTGAGAGAGCTAGTAAGCAAAATGTTAAGAATATATAAATATACATACCGTAGGGATGTATGCCAAATGATGGCACGCCCGAGCCGTTGGCTTTCCTCGTGTGTACTTGGACTGGTTACCAAAATACACGTAAAATGGCCAGAGAGACACGTCTCCAAAGTTAGCCAGGTGGGTTGCATCCGACCAAACCATGACCAAGGCAACAACATGCTCAAGCTTGTCTCCAGGCTCATGCGGGAGGGCGTTGATTTCTGCATAAGCTTCGAGCATGGCAGGGGAGGAATAAGACTCAGAAAAAACTTTAATATCACGGTTATCAGGGGTTTTCCAGTATTGTTGGAATGGCGTCATATTAAAGGTCTTCGAGACCTTGTTTTTGAACACACGTCGTGATGAGATCAGTAAGGCAGCGGTGATGAACACCCGGAATCTCGAGCTCTGGCACGTCGTTTTCTGATTTGAACTTCTCTTTTTCTTTTGGCAAGCGGATCTTGACAGTAGATTGGCGCCATCCATACTCTTCTCGAAAAGGGTTAGCTTTATTCTTGAGGTATTCGTCCAATCGTTTGAGTTCACGGGTGTGATTCAAGCTGCCCAGGTCTTCCAGTCGTAAAAGAGGGTCCTTAAGGAAATGCACAAGGCAATCCCACTCAGCACCGGACTTCTCATTCATTCCAGTATACTGCCATGCCATCAAAATACCCTGCCGAAGGGTTCGTAAATGCTTCAAAAAGCTGGTTGGAGGTAATTTCTGGTGAAGGAAGTCCTGGATGAATGCCCGAAGGTACCGCTCTCCCCATCTAATGTGGGAGCATCGGTAACACCCTCCAAGGTCAAGTTGGCTTCGGGGGCTAGAGTGGGACGCGTTGGGTACACGCGATAAAGTCCCATTGTGTCGGGTTCTGTCTGGTATGGGATGAGCACAGGGCGAGCATCTTCTGGCTCAGAAGAAGGGGCTGGGGACGGAGATGGTGCTTGAATGTTATCACATTGACGTTCTTCAGGTGGAACATGCCCTCGTTGCCGCCGGTTAGTGGGAGGCATATGTGTGAGGTGTGTTGCTGATCCAGGAAGGTAGTCGATGAAGCATCGAGGCATGCAAACTGTGCATCCAGAGCACTTCGAAGTGACTGGGGGAGGAGGTGAGGGTGAGCGCAGGATATTCGATGGTCCCACGATCGACCTTAGTAGATTTATCGTAGTAGTGATATTTTAATAGAATTGTTATCATAATTCACCTGCTCGACAATGTCGTGGTCAACATCCATTCCTCTGTAGTCCAATTGTTCTTCGACATCTATCTCTACCTGAATTACCTCTGCACGCTCACTGCGTGCTCACTTGGACTTCTTGCCGTGAGTTTTTCCCAACTCACGTCTCTTTTTGCTGTCGCACTGCACTGAATCTGCTAGTTTCAGTGATTTGTTTTTTGTGCAGCAAGCAGCATGCGCAGATAGTGACTTTTGGGCTAGGAATGTCTTACCGCACCCGATGCAAACAGGCAGGTCCATTGGGCCAGGTAGCAAAGGTGCTTAGGGGGTGGGCTGCATTTATAAGACAACACTTAGTTCAATCAGACGTGCATGACCGCAAACTAGATCTGATTGTGCAAGCTGAATACAATACATAAAAATCCATAAGTAAGACTATCTGCAAAAGTGAGTTGCTGTTCAGAGGTTTAGGCGAGAGAAAGAACATACCAGGACCAGGGCAAAGAGCCGGTTCACCTGATGATAAGTTTAGGGTCACGCCAGAGGTCAAAGCTATCAGATTGGAGAGGTGAGTTGCCAGTTCAGGAGTTTAGGTGAGAGAAAGAACATACCGAGATGAGGGACTCCAATGACTGGACCGATTCACCAAATGAGTGGTCATGTCAGAATGTTCAGGTGTAAATCTGGGGATCATTGAGTAGAATAGAGTAGAAATCACAACTGAGTGACACTCACAACATGTGATCTGATCCAAGAAGACCGCAGTTCCCTTCTGAGTGCTCATGCCAAGCACCAAGCCGTAGTTGACCTGCTCAAGGCTGGTCTGCCCATGTGAAAAACTGCGAGAGGTGCAGGTCCTGCTGCAATGTGAGGACATAGATTACATAAATACACGATCATAGTCCGTGCTCAGCGTATAACAGCAGCACTCACCTGGTAGTCAGCATTAGTAGACATTTGAGGGTCCGTGCTCAGCATGTAATAATAGCGGCAGGTAGCAGGTGGCGTTGTCGATTTGAAACTCCGCCGCTTGTTCAAACTCCATCCCAAACCAGACATAATATCCGAGTCGAGGACATAATGTCCTCGACTATTCCCATGAAGCTATCATAAAATTAACTATTGCAAATTCTAAATATGTCTCACACATCTGACACCAGCTCGGACAACGAAAGCATCGTTTCTGTCGATACTTTGCTGTGGAACTCTGTTGTAAATATCCTTGGTGATGTTGTGTTCTTAGACATCCAGAATGTCGTTTCTTTGGATGGTACATACTGTTTCAACTTGAACATTGACACTCCCGGCACCAAGGTAATATTTAAATCACGTTCCTTTTGATGCTTATTTAAACCTCAACAGAGAATTGTTTTTCATATATGCAAACAGGGTCGATATGGAGGAGAATGTGCAGTCTGACGAGTCCATGAGCGATCAGAACCTGCCTGAGTATGTTGCTGACCTTTTTTAAAAAGACTTGCAACTGATGTTTACAGGCCTATCATTGCATCCCCATGCAAACTTCTCACCAGGCGCGTTGGTAACCCCAATCCGGATCCTGCAAACCCTACTGCACCCTGGAGTTACTATGTAACTAAGAGAGCTGTTGAAGATGCAGAGGGAGTGGCTGAGAAGCTGTTAAGACTGTACTCAAGTAGTATCGGATCCGAAGGGCTTTGGCCTCAGCTCGTGCTGCTGTGCCCCTTTCCCGAGTCTTGCCCCTTATTTCAGAGTGCTAGAGTATTGTGTCTAGTGAGACGGATAAGTATCGTAATGGATCTGTTAAGGCTTCCGGATATCGAACGTGTAGAGTAACGGCTAATCCGGATCAGATCCAAACTAGAAACTAACGGGTGAGGACTGTCCAAAGACAGAGGCGGATGTATAGACTATAGGAATCAATCCTAAGTCTCGGAGTAGACAAGAGTATCGTACTCAAGTCCGGACGGATAACACAAGGACTTAGAGTCCAGATGGAATGAGTGCAATCTAAGATGATATTTGAACTGATCTACTACAGCGCATGTACAAGGGTTTATATACTACGGATAACTAACGGAATGATCAATAAGCAAAGGCGCGAGGCTATGTACGAAGTATAAGCAAGTATGTGCACAGCATATTGGTAAGATGGATGGATCACGAATCATGAACCGGGAATGAAGTATAAGTTAAAGCGGATCAGTAAGTGTAGCGGATCAGTAAGCATAATGGAAGTAAAGGATAACCAGTATACCGGTGTACAGGAATGCTGAAAGGAGATGAACAATAGTTAGAGTTATATGAACAGGACATGAAATAAGAATCAGATCGGATCTGTGGATCGGACGACGGATATGTCCATCGGATCTGGATTGGATCTGAGATTCGATCTTTGGATCTGTACCCGGGAATATGGTATATGTCAGAAGTGCCAGAAGCTGGAGGATTGAACTACTGTATTGTTGTTAGGACTTTTGCTCGGTCGCATCGTGTCGTGTTAGTTCTTACTCAATTGTACTGTGTTTCACGTCCGTGTGCGCACTTCGATCATATCAGATTTAATTAAGTCGGTATTATATAAGTCTCTGATATCAACAATGTCAAACAACACGCTAGTAGTAATTGCAACGCATCTTGCTTATCTCCTTTCATCTTCTCCCTTTTTTTTATCATGGCCCGACACCACAAGAAAACCTCCAGTCTTGTCTCAGCTTCGCAATCCGAGTCAGAGAGTAGCAACGAATGGGATCGTCGTCCTCTGAGGACTCATCCGCCTCATCTGTAGATGAGCGGTCTTCTTTGGGTAAGAATCAGTATTTTGCTAAATAATTGCTGATTGTGACACGTCTTACATATCCCAGGGTCTCGTAAGGCGTCAGCCAAGCCTAAAAAGGTTGACAAACAGTCTATGAAGTAAGTTCATCATCAATATCTGGCCGCATTTTCTACTTATGGCACATATATCCTTAGAAAAGCCAATAAGACTACCATTGAAAAGTAAGTCAAGGTTGGCGTGCGATCTACACGTGTTTTATGCATGATTACAACACTAACTACTTCTGACTCGCATAGGAAAGGACAAGGGCCTATTCGGAGTGGGAGGGAAGAGTGCATGCACGTCACATGCTGGATCCCTCGCTGGTATCGACATGTTCGTCATTCTGAAGGACACCTTTCGTATTGCCAGGTACATGGAAGCAGAGGAGGCTGCCAAGACCTCAACCGAATCCGAGGAAGAAGACATCAAGAGAGAGCAAAAATAAGCTCTCAGTGTTGTGTAAGTATTTTGCATTGCTGTTGTTATCCGACTACTAACCAGTAACATATGTACAGGACTAAAGACGCTCAAGAGCATCACTTAAAGACCTACAAGAGGATCCTCTTCTCTGCCCCTTACCTCCGCCGGCTTATTTGAGGTCGCCACAACAGAACCAAGTTAGAAACGGAGTTAAATAGCATTTTATCTGAGGTATGTTTTCTATTGAATACTAACTATCTTACAATACTTACCCTATGAGAAGATGCAGGAAATCATCGTCCAAATTTGCTCTGAGGACGCAAGTCACCTCAAACCCTTCATAGGGAACTACACGGTTGCCCAACCTGGGGTAAAAGGCCTCGAACCTCCGATTTTTTTGGAGAACAAGAAGTCCTGTGCTAGGATGGGCGTGAATCACCCGCAGCTAGTGGGTATGTTGCGTATGTTTTTATTTGTTTCTCTTTACTATTTTATTTGATGATCTATGATATGCAGGTACTTCAACACATCTATACCAGTCCGTCGTCCGCACTCATTGATGACGGAGAGCTGTCTGTCACGCGCTCTGACAATGCAAAATTGCATGGCATGTATAAGGTCGAGGCCAAACACATTGCCTATGCACTTATTCAGGTACGTACTTTGGTATCAAATGCATCAATGTCTCATTTGTATTCTAGAGTCGCTTTGGCATCTCGTCGCATGACAAATGGCAAGAGACAGATGGGAACTACAGCTACCGCAATGCATACTACCGCACCATCAAAGCAATCCAAGAGCTGTTCGATGAAGCATGGGCCGAGGAACTTCTGGAATGGTGGAACAAGTCAGTACAGTTTTTTTTGTGTGTTTATGATACTAATTCTACCAAGGGCGATGTTTGGCAATAAACGGGGTGTCCCGCTGTTCGATATCAGTGACGAGGACGAGGACGATGATGACCTTGTTCTAATGAGGAAGCAATCTGCAAAATGTGCTGCAGCGGCACTCAAGGTTTTTTCATTGTCTATCCTGCGACATTTCCGACTAATGAATCTTAATCTTCAGGCTGCCACCTCTGTCTCTACCCCAGTCGAAGTCGAGCCTCCTTTCGATCCTGACATTTCGACAGTAGTGCCTTCCACGCCTGCTACTTCACTGCCTCCTGAGGAAGAAACCACTGACCCGCAAGAAAAATCCACTAACCCACAGGAAAAATACATCCCTAAACCCCGTCCCGTCAACCCAGCTGAGAAAGTGGCCTGCAAGACCTCGTCTTCTATGCCTGCCTTGGCGTCTGTCCCCCCTCCGGAGGCTGATGCTGTTGCTCCTGTGTCCAACAAGGTCAAGAAGCGAAAGTCGGAGGAGTTGGAGGCTGATGGTGACAGCTCGTTGAGCGAAGTCGCAGGCTATACTGTTAATATTAAGCATAATACTCACTTGTGAGAAACAGTCAGGTTTTGTAAGTTCGTCTCTTAGGGCTTCAGTGCCAATGGTGATGCTTAATGCTTCAGACACCTCCTTTTGGCGATATTTGACCAATCTAGGACGAAATACCAATTCTTTGGGTTCCTTTGATTTGTTCCTGTAGCCACCAGATCTATGCATCTAGATTGTGGTTCTGGTGGTTCCTACATCGGGTCAGGATCTTGTGGTCGAAATTTCACTAAGTCATTTTCGAGTCGCAAAGGTAAGCCATTGAAGCTTGTTTCCTTTGATTTGTGTAGTGAGAGGGAATGTACACTTGCATGATTCAAGTCTGGTTCAATGTTCAACCTCAATAAGATATCTCTTAAGTCAGTTTGCAATTTGCAAGTATGGCATTGAATTTCATATGTCATTAATGAGCAAGGGCAAGAAAAATTTAACATATGTACTACCACTATTATATGACGACATGTATATAAAAAACGAGGGACCAGAACACAATAAGTCACAAAAATGATATCATTATGATATCAAACAGAAGGTACTGAAAATGGTGCGAGAGATGTGTCAGTAGACAATTCAATGCATTGAGCAAGCGTGGACTTAATAGTCCTATCTTCGAGCTCTCAATCGCTTGTTAATTTGGCCAATTTGGTTCGCCTGCGCAATACGGGTGGACTCCTGCCGAATACGACCAGTCTTTCACAGTGTATTTGGATCAGTGGACTCGATAACCTCCATGACCGTGTCGACGGCCTTTGTCGCGCGCTTTCGTTTTACCTTGAGTGTTTTCTCTGGTGTGCTATGCTGCATGTCTCCGTTTTGTGGAGTCTCCACTGCAGGAGATGCAGGAGGTACAGATGGGAGAACTGGGGCAGGGAGTGACGGGGAAGGGAGAACTGGGGCAGGGAGAACTGAAGAAGGGAGAACCAAAGAAGGGAGAATTGGGGCGGGGATAACCGGAGCAGGGATAACCAAAGAAGGGAGAATTGGGGCAGGGATAACCGGGGAAGGCAGAACTGGGGAAGGCAGAACCGGGGAGTGACGTGGAAGGGAGTGGGAAGGGAGAACCAGGGAGTGATGTGGAAGGGAGTGGGAAGGGAGTGATGGGGAAGGGAGTGACAGGAACATGAATTGCGGGGTTGCTATAGGTGGCAAAGAAGGTAGCGAGTGTGATGCTGCCGATTGGGTAAATGAATGTGGTGTGATTGGGGACAACTGTAGTGCAGGGGGAAAAGAGTTTGATGAAGACAGGAATGAGCGCAGTGCAGGTGGCATCCTGCAGGTGTTACGAACTAGGATGGTTCCGACAATAGCTACTCGGTAAGAGTATTTGGCTGAGGTCGAGTCAAGGCTCTTGCGTATACAAGAGTTCGTAAGACAAGGCAAGGAGAGTGTCCTTGACTTGAATCAGTTTCAGACGACTTAAGAGTGGAGGTCTTAAGCGAAGAGAGTTCCAGGTAAAACCTAGTAAGATTAAAGTAAAGAACTACATGGTACAAAGCGAGTTTATATAAGGAATGATAACTGCTTTAGGGCCGGTACAATGAAGTCAGAATGAGTCAGAGATAAGAACGAGTCAGAGATAACAAGAATAGATCACCTAGCGACGGCATGATGTGATCGTGATGTAATACAATGATGATGAAAGATAAGTCTAGCGACAGCTTGATGGTGATCGTGACGTAATACAATGAGAGAAGAGAAAATGAATAGGGGCATACGTAGACTGTAACAGCAGGTGGAAGTGCCTGTAGATCCATTGGGCATGCTTGGAGATCCGTTGAGTAAGGGGCCGAGAAGAGGCGGTGGATTTTTCCAATACGGCACGTCAAATGAGGCCTTTGGAATATCATTGAGGAAGGAACTGGATGATTCTGTGGGATCTTTTGTGAATGAGACATCTTGGAGGCTGTATCCATTGGACAACTGCAGACCGACATTGGGGAAGAAAGAAACAGATGGGTCATGAAGGTTGTAGCGCTCAGTGGAAGCAGGGGGTGCAGATATAACCAGAGGCGGTGATTGTGTAGCCGGAGGTGTTGTGGTAAGTGCATCTGGCTGAGAGCAACCAGAATCAAGTGACTGGGAAGCGGATGGGGCAGATGGCGTACTACTAGATCCTAAAGCATCATAGTTGAGTGCACGTGTCTTCCTGATGTGCGGTGCTATATTTGAAGTTGCAAACATTGAACATTGAGTCTTTGCTAGTATGAGGAAGGCACTTACGAAAAACTGTGCTAATGAAGTCGACATACGCCTTCAAGTGTGTCTCGTTGAAGTGTGGTGTCGCTTGTTTCCAATTGAGACCAGTTGCATTCACACCTGAATGGTAGCTGCAGTGCCTGTGAGATTCCCGCGCTCTCAAATCAACAACAACAACTTATCTACCTCATAGCATTTATATTTCCGTCCAAACGTGGGTCTGGTCCAGCGCCGATCAGACTCCATTCCCAACCCGTCATGTCTTTGATGACTTGCATGAATTGTGAAATCGTACCCATACACTTGGTGAGTGCCCTGTGAAATCACCCATTGAGCAACTTAAAGCGGGAGTGTTGTAGAATGGTTCATACCTAGCATATTGCGCATTGGTAGGGGCCCCATCTGTCTTCTTGAGGACTTCTGATGCCTTGGCATCCCATTCTGCCTGAACCTTTGCCCTACACAAGGCCTTAACATCCTCACTCGCGTCCTCATAAGCTGTGTGTGTCATCAATTTCACAGCTCCCAACTTTTCACTCTTGGTAAGGCTGCCTGAAGCGATGCTCTCCTTCACTTGTGCCTGAACATCATCCGCATACCTCATCTTTGAGAATACTTCAGCCTCTGTGTGGATTTGTGTGCCCTTGGCTTTGTTGGTGAGCATCTGCCGAATTGTTTTGCCCATTGCATTTACAGCAGAGCGGCCGCTTTTCTGAGAATGGTAGTTAAACCAATTCTTGATTTTCTTATGAAACGGTAAGCGGGTCTAATTGGAACTCATGAAATGATAAACTCACCTTTTGCCTGAGATCAACAGCTGTGCCTTTCGCCTCTTTTTGCTCTTCTGACATGACTTCCGGCGCTTCACCAAAAATTGCAAGTTCCTCAGAAAACCTTCTGAACCACTCTGAGAACACAGGGCCCCAGAATTGCATTACAGATGCCCTGACTTGTGCCTTCAAAAAATTGTTGTACTTCGACTCAAGAAAAGCTTTCTGGTCCAGTGTTGTCCATTCTGCAGGCAGCATCTGCCCCACCGCACCAGTGTCATTTTAATTTAATTTATGAAATGTATGTCATGGCTTACCTCAGTCTTTTGCCAGTCTTGTCCCAAGTTGGAGAGTTTGTGCCTGCCAACCCAAAATTAAAGTTCCAATGCACACAGAGTTTGCGCCCGCTGTCCTGCATGATTTGGGAATCATGCATGGACATGACTACTAGGTATGCCCCTAAAAGACAAAGTCTGTTAGCTTAGTCCTCAGACTAGTCAACCCATACCTTGGTATCAAACCTTGGTCCAATAGTTTCAGTTTTCCCCTCAGTGATTCATGAATCCACCATGTTTTGAAGAAAAGTCATATGTGAGATGGGAATCACATAATGACCTAGTTGATACATTATCCCACCATGAATATTCTGGAATGTTCTTTTGCACCTGCTAGAACATTCTCCTCCAGTTTTTGGAATATTCTTCTCACATTCTGAAGTCATTACATCACCTTTTTACTTACATAATATTCCCACACAAAATGTATATAAGAGAGCCCATTCTCCCCCAAAAAATAGATCTCCCACTTGTTGCATTCAAGAACTCCCACTTGAGCAAATTGAACTCTCACCTAAGAAGCTTCAGTCTGAACAAATTGCTGCTTACAAAGCCCATTTCCTTTGTAAGAACTGTCCAGACAAGTGCAGGGAAAGTGTTTCCCTTGAGATTACGTAAGTTTCTCGCGATAGAAACCCAGTTTTGTGAGACCAGTGTTCTCACCACGTAGTGTTTACTGACCAACACGAGCTTTGGTCACCGTTGTTATTTGTGAGACCAGTGGTTCTCACCAGGTATTTGTATACTGACCAACACGAGCTTTGGTCATTGTTGTTATTTGTCATTGTTTTCTATTTGTCATTTGTTGTTATCTGTGAGACCAGCGTTCTCACCAGGTATTTGTATATTGACCAACACAAGCTTTGGTCCACGTAGTCACATTTGAGACCAGCTTCTCAACAGTTAACCGTATATTCAGGAAACCAGTTCAAGTGTCTAGACGGTATATCCTAGACAATCCCATAGTTTCAATCAGAGATAATAAAGCTCCGGCTAAGTTAATCTAACTGATTGGTTTAGCGAGCCTCCCAAGAACTCACACGTTATCTACCATGAAAGAAGAAAAGTTGTAGACCGTGTTAATCGAGGACTGGCAAGAAGTCTTATCCAGTGTAATTGTGGTGTCATTACATTCTTACACGTTTTCATATAAGACCCTCGGTTATTAAGACATTGCGCCTAATATCTCTTATCATTCATCTCGTGTTAATATTTTCACCGTGTATCAGCCGCTCCTCTCATATTCAGAGGATATAGATTCCAACGCACCCAAACGCGATTGTGTGCGCAGCTCAAGTGTACATTATCTAACAATAGAGCACTCCCATGCGCCTTATATCGCCCCATTAGGGCGCGCATTCAACATGTACCGCAAGGTGCAAGAATTCATTCCGCCAGTTACTAGTCCGCCGTCAAGCCGTGTTTGAAGAAGATTCAGTTTATACACGGTAGGAGAAGAAGCAGAAGAGCTTGACGAAGAAGATCCAAATGCGCCAGCCCTCGACCCATCCACTCCATCATTTGACCCTCGCCATCATCATCTGCACCATCCGCTTTCTCCACTCCGTCAATTCAAAATACCATATACCGCCAAATATACAGTCATTTTCATAGGATATTGTTCGTTTTACCCTGGGTTTTGTCCAGTGATCTCCGCTTTTCATTTCATTCCTCTCATTATAATGTCGTCCAAAGGACTAATAATGCACTGATATATACGCCTATAGAAAACTGCCTAGAAGAAAAGAAGAAAAACAAAAGACTGTAGATTGTGCCCACCTAACCCAGTAGGATATCATTTTCTCTTCAAACGCATGAAGCGGCACCATGCCACCTTTTTATCTTAGAACGTGCCTCATATGCGCGCAGATTTCCTGCACTTCGCACCCTTGGGAAGGAATAGAAGTTGGCAGCCGCACAAAGAAGCCAAGTCGGACTTGGACATCCGCACCGTTTGCCATCTCTTTTTCATGTTTTGAATATAGTTTTACTCATGCCATTCAATCCCATAGCACCTAATACTTAGAGCGCCTAGTGGGACTTGGTTTGGACATGGATTGTATCGCTTTCAGACTGCCCAGCATCGCCTTATACCCCCACAGACATATTGGACATGGACATCATTGCACTATCATCGCCTTATGCTTCCTTGCAGTTTTGCACATCGCGCAACCATTCCATCATGTTCCTCGCAGTTTCGCACTTCGCGCATTTTCACGTGCTGCATTCCCACGCCTAAGGCGATGCATCTACACCATCCTCGCATCATCAGTCGCCTCAATAGCCGAGCACCCCTTGCATGACTGCCATCATTGTAGTCCCGAGCTCATATCGTGATTCCCATACCAGAGTCATTTCGTGCAAACTGCCATATGCGACGCATTCTCGCACTTCAGTAACACATTCCCATGCTTGCGCACATCGCACATTATCCGCGCCTCATCGCACTTAGTCGCACTATCATCTGAGCATGCGCGCATCATACCCGATGATCATCACGTACCCATATCACCAACTTCGCTCGAGATCCTCACCAGATGCGCTCTGAGTGGGGACACTCAGTATTCAAAGTCCCTGGGAGATGTAGAGACTCGCGTTTCTGTGGGCTCATATGGGCTCATTTTACGAATTCTGACAACTGGCCTTCATGGCACAACTTGCACCATCATCCACTATGACTTCCACCATGGAGTGCACCACTTCCCGCGAAACGCGCCATAGGCGCGACACTTTCCTGCACAATGTGCAGTATTCCTGCATGCGCGCCTTGCGCGCTTTCTCGCGCTTAAGCGCCCTGTGTCACGCATCATCCAGGAGCATCCATCCATCGTCCAACCAGTCCCTTGGTATGTCCCTTTTCATTATCTGACTATATTTGGCATATTACACTTCCTATTTCGTCATGGACCCTTACTTTACATCACTTTACCTCACTTACATACTTAGAGCGCTCCCTATTCGGCTCTGAGCCCTGGGAGAGCGCTTAGGTAGAACTTACATACTCTCATGTTCGTTTTACACCCCACTTTCCACCTTAGCTTCCTACCACTCAGTATCTATCACCAGTTAGTTCCATGCAATGCATGTGTCCATCATCGTCTTGAGGCCCTAGCATCAGTCTATAGATAGTGGCACTATCAGTATCCGTCTAGATCCGCGCTTTTCCTCTTATCAGTCTCAGTATATATCTTTTACACCTGTGCACTGTTTGCACTACCTTCCCGCACTTTGCTTTCCCGCTGAGGCGATCTCAACCTGGCTGGGCTGATATGAAATATCTAAAAATGCTCAACCAGTATAAGTGAGTCTTGGCTCTGCCTAGCTGCTATACTCGCAGAATGCAAGAACGTTCGACCCTAAAGGGGACTGCTACTGAACACAGAACCAGATGAAAGAAAGACCCTTGAAGTGCGATGGATGCGCGAAAGCACAAGAAGAAAAGCGAAGTGAGCGCGAAGCGTGAGAGAGCGCACTAAGGTAAGCGCGAGCGTGGGAACGTGAGCGCTAAGGTGCGCATTGTGCGGAGAATACCGGATAAGGAAACGGATAAGGAAGCGGATGTGCAAAGCGAGTGCAAATGCAGAGCGAGTGTTATAACGAGCGCGGATAAAGGTCTAGTATAGGCGGATAACGATAACCATTGGAAACACAAAGTGAGCCCAAGTGGTGACTACTACTTTAAAGTAAAACCCAATAGCGAGGGAAGTACAGCAAAGGGGAGTAATAATGATGGAGTAGTAAGTCAGCAAACTTTATACTATGGAAATTGCATTGGAAGCGGAAGGGATAGGAGCAATAAGCGCTATGAATACGTAATGACATGTAATAGTGCTGCAATGCTTGTTACAAACCACGAGGCAAGCGATATGACGTACCAATGAGGTGGATGGACATAGACGGACTTTCCTGGATGATAGGCGATGCAGGGCGCTTAAGCGCGAGAAAGCGCGCAAGGTGCGCGTGTGGGAATGCTGCGCGTTGTGCGGGAAAGTACCGCGCCTATGGCGCATTTCGCGGGAAAGCTGCACGTTATGTGTAAAACGACTAGAGACATGATAGAAGTCGAATATAGCTGATGGTGCAAGTCGTGCATTGAAGGCCAATTGTCATGAGTTGTGAAAAGGTGCGAAATGTGCCCATATGTGCCTGCAGAAATGCGAGTCTCTACACCGCGTGCGCTTTCACTGCCATTCACCAGGGTTGTTCAGCATCATTCCATGGATCCTTGCTTTCCTTGCTTCCCCTTTAGGGTCGAACGTTCTTGCATTCTGCGAGTATAGCAGCTAGGCAGAGCTGAGACTCACTTATACTGGCTGAGCACTTTTCTTATGTGCCTGCCAGGTTGTGATATCCACAACGGGATCATCAGTGACCTTGTCGTAAGTTGTACATCTTCTTGTAGAACTGTAGTTGAGATTGAATTCTTCCTAGCCATTTACAAATGATTTCGCTTGAGCTGATATCCACGAACTTATTGCGCTGGACCTCCTACATCAATTAATTAAAGGAACCTTCAAGGATCATTTCGTTGAGTGGGTTGAAAAGTATCTGCACCTTGTGCATGGAAAGAAAGGAGCAGAGAAAATCCAAGACAATATAGATCGAAGGTACATCCTTTCTCTGGATTCAATGTTGCAAAGCTCAGGTAAATTAAGAATTGCCTTGGTGGCCTCATTCTCAGGTCTTCGACATTTTCCGCAAGGTTGAGGATTCAAACAATGGACCAGCGATGATTCTAAAGCCCTGATGAAGGTCAGTTCAATATTATTTCTAGGACATTGCAACTGGCAGACTACCCGCCATTGAAGGCTACGTACCAACAGACGTGGTATGCACATTTCGCGCATTCCTTTGAATTCTGCTATCTCGTACGGCGTAATATAATCACGGAATCTACGCTGGTTCAAATCCAGGACGCTGTAGAGACTCGCGTTTCTGCAGGCACATATGGGCACATTTCGCACCTTTTCACAACTCATGACAATTGGCCTTCAATGCACGACTTGCACCATCAGCTATATTCGACTTCTATCATGTCTCTAGTCGTTTTACACATAACGTGCAGCTTTCCCGCGAAATGCGCCATAGGCGCGGTACTTTCCCGCACAACGCGCAGCATTCCCACACGCGCACCTTGCGCGCTTTCTCGCGCTTAAGCGCCCTGCATCGCCTATCATCCAGGAAAGTCCGTCTATGTCCATCCACCTCATTGGTACGTCATATCGCTTGCCTCGTGGTTTGTAACAAGCATTGCAGCACTATTACATGTCATTACGTATTCATAGCGCTTATTGCTCCTATCCCTTCCGCTTCCAATGCAATTTCCATAGTATAAAGTTTGCTGACTTACTACTCCATCATTATTACTCCCCTTTGCTGTACTTCCCTCGCTATTGGGTTTTACTTTAAAGTAGTAGTCACCACTTGGGCTCACTTTGTGTTTCCAATGGTTATCGTTATCCGCCTATACTAGACCTTTATCTGCGCTCGTTATAACACTCGCTCTGCATTTGCACTCGCTTTGCACATCCGCTTCTTTATCTGTTTCCTTATCCGGTATTCTCCACACAACGGGCGCCTTAGCGCTCAAGTTCCCACGCTCGCGCTTACCTTAGTGCGCTCTCTCACGCTTCGCGCTCACTTCGCTTTTCTTCTTGTGCTTTCGCGCATCCATCGCACTTCAAGGGTCTTTCTTTCATCTGGTTCTGTGTTCAGTAGCAGTCCCCTTTAGGGTCGAACGTTCTTGCATTCTGCGAGTATAGCAGCTAGGCAGAGCCAAGACTCACTTATACTGGTTGAGCATTTTTAGATATTTCATATCAGCCCAGCCAGGTTGAGATCGCCTCAACGCTCTCAATCGATTGCATCATTACAGGAAGATCTTTGAGTCCATGGGTGTCGTACTCACATTCTCCCTCCCTCGACAACACTCTTGCTCACACTACACCCTCCTTATCCGACTGTTTGGCGCACCAAACGGCCTTTGTTCCTCAATCACAGAGACAAAGCACATCAAAGCCGTCAAGGAACCATGGAGGCGTTCGAGTCATTACAAAGCCCTTGTGTTAAGACCATACTCAAGTAGTATTGGATCCGAAGGGCTTTGGCCTCAGCTCGTGCGCTGTGCCCCTTTCCTGAGTCTTGCCCCTTATTTCAGAGTGCTAGAGTATTGCGTCTAGTGAGACGGATAAGTATTGTAACGGATCCGTTAAGGCTTCCGGATATCGAACATATAGAGCAACGGCTAATCCGGATCGGATCCAAACTAGAAACTAACGGGTGAAGACTGTCCGAAGACAGAGACGGATGTATAGACTATAGGACTCAATCCTAAGTCTCGGAGTAGACAAGAGTATCATACTCAAGTCCGGACAGATAATGGAGGGACTTAGAGTCCAGGCAGAATGAGTGCAATCTAAGATGATATTCGAACTGATCTACTACAACGCATGTACAAGGGTTTATATACTACGGATAACTAACGGAATGATCAATAAGCAAAGGCGTGAGGCTATGTACGAAGTATAAGCAAAGTATGTGTACAGCATATTGGTAAGTCGGATGGATAACGAATCATAACCGGGAATGAAGTATAAGCTAAAGCGGATCAGTAAGTGTAGCGGATCAGTAAGCATAACAGAAGTAAAGGATAACCGGTATACCGGTGTACAGGAATGCCGAAAGGAGATGAATGATAGTTAGAGTTATATGAACAGGACATGAAATAAGGATTAGATCGGATCTGTGGACCGGACGACAGATATGTCCATCGGATCTGTACCCGGGAATATGGTATATGACACCTCGGCCAAATGCTGGTGACAAACCAGCGCCTTGATAAACTTGCAGCATCACGCAATGATTTCAAGAGCCGTGGGAGGTTGAATGGTACTTGTCTATCAGAAACGCTTAGGGCCTTAAGTGAGTTGATAGTGCTATCGTGCTGATTGTTTACTCAAAATCTATACTAGAACGTATATGGTCAAATAGGGAGCCTGATGCCATCCAGCTCGGCCAAGCTAACGAGAATAGCATTGTGCTACTCCCTAACCTTGACATCACTATACAGGGTGACAATGAAGAGGGCGAAGTTATCGACAGCCCAACGCTAGTGCAGGTCCATGTTCGGTTGGCAAAGACACACCGTAAGCCAGCTCATACTTGACCATGAATACTTTATTTAACTTTCAACATTGTGCAGAATGCAAACGTGCACAAACTGTACCCAATGTAGAGACTTGCATTTCTGTGGGCTCATATGGGCTCATTTTACGAATTCTGACAATTGGCCTTCATGGCACAACTCGCACCATCATCCACTATGACCTCCACCATCATGCGTACCACTTCCCGCGAAACGCGCCATAGGCGCACTACTTTCCTGCACTATGTGCAGTATTCCCGCGTGCGCGCCATGCGCACTTTCTCGCACGTAAGTGCACTGCATCGCGCATCATCCAGGAGCATCCATCCATTGTCCAACCAGTCCCTTGGTATGTCCCTTTCATTATCTGACTATATTTGGCATATTACACTTCCTATTTCGTCATGGACCCTTACTTTACATCACTTTACCTCATTTACATACTTAGAGCACTCCCTATTCAGCTCCGAGCCCTGGGAGAGCGCTTAGGTAGAACTTACATACTTTCATGTTCGTTTTACACCACCTTAACTTTACCACCTGAGTCTCTGACCACCACGTTACTTGGTATTTAGTCCATGCAATGCATGTATTCGTCGTCATAGGCCCTAGCAGCAGTCTCTAGCTAGTGGCAACATCAGTATCAGTCTTCAGTCGCCTTTCTCGTCCTATCACCATCATCATTCGTCTCTCAGCAGTCTCAGTTCACATCTTTTCACTTGTGCACTGCTTGCACTACCTTCCCGCGCTTCGCGCACTTTCGCACTTCGCTTCCCGCGCACACCTTCAGCGCATTTCTCGCACTTCCATCGCCATTCACCAGGGTTGATCAGCATCATTTGTGGATTCTTGCTTTGCTTCCCCTTTAGGGTCGAACGCTCTTGCATTCTGCAAGTGTAGCAGCTAGGCAGAGCCAAGACTCACTTATACTGGTTGAGCACCTTTCTTATATGTGCCTGCCAGGTTGTGATACCCACAACTGGAGCCCACCGCGAGGGGAACAGTCAGCACATCCACGCACGCTTTTCAATCTCTTCTAGCGCACCTGCAATTTCGACATCAGCCGCTTTATTCGCTGTAGAGATTCACATTTCTCCAGGCTCATATGGGCCAAATTCACGGCTTTTCACAACGCACTTGATATCCTTACAATGCGCTTCTAATACGACTTCCGCGCAACGCGCACTTTGGCGCTGTAGAGACTCGATCCTGGGTAGCCTCACAATGGCACATATTGCAACATAGGTCGAGTCTACAGTGTCATGCATGTAACACGACACTTGCGCGATAAACGCGATGTTCGCGCGATGCACGCGACTTAGGCAACACTTCCGCGACTTAGGCGACACTTCCGCGACTTAGGCGACACTTCCGCGACTTAGGCGACACTTCCGCGACTTAGGCGACACTTCCGCGACTTGCGTGCGCTTTAGGCGAATTTTCCCGCGCCTAAGCGCTATAGGGCGCCTGACTTCCCACTGTGTTTTCCCATGTCCAACCAAGTTCCCAGGTATGCATTTCTCCATTTATCATTTATTTCAACATCGTACCATGTTTATTTTCACTTGGTACACATTTTTCATGACACATTTTTTACTTTACACAACACACATTACCACGGACCACTATCATCATAGACAGTCACCATCTCCGAGTTTTTATTATGTTTTGAATAAATCATCGCAAGCCCTAGTAGCAGTTAGCTCTAGTGGCCATATCCGCATCAGTTGTCTTATCAGCATCTCAGTACACGTCTTAACATCTCACTATCGCTCGCATACCGCTTTCACCCAGTTCCGCTTTTCGATGCGCGACTTTCCCGCGCTTCGCGCGCCTATAGCGCCTTTGTTCCCGCGCTTTGCGCATTCCCCCTAGAGTTGACCAGTGGATATTTGCTTTCTCCGCTTCCCCTAAGGGACGAACATATCGCACTCATATTTTCCTCCCTTCAACAATTATATCAGCTGCACCCTCAGCTGAGTTGAAGATCCTTCAGCGCGTACCAGCGCGTTCAAGTGCGTTACGGTGCACTTCGTCGCATTTCCCTAGGATCCGTCGCCTGTCCTCCGCATGTCCCGTCCCAGTCCTCCAAGGTCCATTGGTGCATTTTCCCTTCTTCAGAACTCATACTCCGTCACGCAGGCACTAGTACTTATCATCATATCTCGTTATGGACCCTGACTTACCTCACCATTTACCTTAGTACTTCCTATTCGGCTCCGAGCCGTGGGAACTCGCTTAGCATACCTACACGTCACCATGTTTGTTTTCCGGTCACTTACTTCCGCTCCACTACCATCGAAGTATATAGCTCGAGTTTCTATCTGAATACACCGGTTTTCCTTCCTATTGGCGCTTTGACACCTTTAAGTGTCTATTTCTACATCTATCAAAGTCCTGATTCCCCATCTTGATTGTCATCTCTACTCGAAGCACTCCATTGTGATCGCACGAAGTGCACTTTGACATTTGAAGCGCGCTTTTCCGCACTTTCCGCCTTGTTAGCGCGTTTAGGCACCTTTAGCTAGCGCACTTCGCTTTTGGGTGCATTATTTGCCTCAGTGTCCCATTCAGACTTCGAGACCGAATCGCTGGTTATAGATCCCCCTCACCATTCACTAGAGGAATCTTTCTCAGTAGCAATCCCCTTGGGACGACTTTCCACTCGTATCCAGAGGAGCACTTGAGAGCCCACTTCCCACTCTTCCCCCTAGCACGCAGCTATCATTCCTCGCCCTCATCGCGTTCCCGTGCACTTTCGCATTTTCTGCACTTTTCACACCATTTCTCCATTTCACGCTCACCATTTTCGCGCCATGAGCGGCCCACTAGATATGTTTGGCATGCCTTTGCCTCACACTAACGGAGCCCCTCAGTTTGCGGGCAAACACAATCAGCTAATTGATTTCTTGCAGTCAGTAGAACAACTGACGCACCACAATGGCCTTTTGGAGCAGGATTGCATCAAGTATGCCCTGTGATATACGGCGCAGGAACAACACCAGCTTTTTCGATATTATGAAGGTAACAACTACGAGGAGTTCACTAATTTCGTCTTGAAGATGTACCCAGAATGCAGTGTTGGTCGCCGCTATACTCGTCCTATTGTCGAAGCGCCACCAGTCACTGAAGCGCCCATCGCAAGTGCACCTCCACAACCAGAGCACGCCCAAGAGCAACCAGAAGGCGCAGCTACAGTGCCTGAAAGCGAGATATGCGACACCATCTCTGCCCCAGTAGTTGCAGAAGTACCTCTCACCAAAATCTCCCCACCACCAGTCGAAATCGAAGCGCCCATTGTATGCGCACCTCAAGAGTCCGAGTGCAACCCAGAATATCAGGTTGCTGAAAGTATTCCGCCCCAGCTCGAAATCCGCGAGCCCCTCATCGTCCCAATCCTTCCAGAAGTGCCTCTGGAGGAGATTATATCGCCATTAGTCAGGGATGACTTTAAACATCTATTGCACATTGACGCGCCCATTCTGGAGTCTTCTGCCGTGTCAGAGGCTCATTATACACCGCTTTTTGACCAGGTTCAGTCTCTGGTAACCCCGCTTGTCACTGACACATCCGCGCTCATTGCGCTTTCCGCACACAGTGACCATCTGCAGGTGCAATATCCGTGCACCATATTGCCAATAGTCAGGGATGACTCTAAAAATCTATTGCACATTAATGCGCCTATTTCGGAGTCTTCTGCTGTGTCAGAGGCTCATTATACACCGCTTTTCGACCAGGTTCAGTCTCTGGTAACCCTGCTTGTCGCTGATGACTCCGTGCTTGTCGCGTTTTCCGCATACAGTGACTATCGCTTGCCGGTGAAACATCCGTGCATCGCATTACCCATCCACCAACTAGATCATGTCTCAGATGACTCTGATGCGCCTCCAGCGTGCCACCATACGCCTGAGGTCGCACAGGTCACACACATAGAGGCATTGTATATTCATCCTCATTCATTGTCGCATTTCTCGTCCATTTCTTGTTTAAAGCTCTCAAGGAGCCATATGCCAGTCACCATTATTTCGCCTTCATCTCCGCACCATTTTATTGTTAATTTGTCATTCACGTGCCGCACTCGCATGCCACGCGCTTATATTCGCGCACTATATGTGCCTATCATTGCAGAAGAGTTTTCCTGCTATCGCGTTTTCACAGTTTCATCAGTTTTAAGCCGCATTTCTCTCATCCAGAATCAGTCTCGTTTTAATTCGATGTTCATGCGCAACTTATGCACTCATCTTGCTTATAGTCACGCGCCTTTAGCATTTATCATTGTGCTTGACTTCGCATCTTTTGCCTTTATTCGCATTTTTTCGCACTTCCACTTATTATGTCGATATCATCCTTGCATGCCCTATCAAGGGCCATCCGTTTATGTCTTGGTGCCAATTGGCCCTTGACCTAGAGTCTATCAAACGCTGTTGCGCATTATTTGCGCTTATTATCAATGATCATTCGCGTTGTGTTAATATTTTTACAGTATATCAGCTGCTCCTCGCATATTTAGAGGATATAGATTCCAACGCGCCCAAATGCGATTGTGCGCGCAGCTCACGCGCACAGTATCTAACCATAGAGCACCCAAACGCGCCTTATATCGCCCCATTAGGGCGCGCCTTCAACTTGTACCGCAAGGTGCAAGAATTCATTCCGCTGGTTACTAGTCCACCATCAAGCCGTGTTTGAAGAAGATTCGGTTTATACCCGGTAGGAGAAGATGTTGAAGAGTTAGAAGATGAAGATACCACCACCCTCAGTCGCCTTAGTCGCCTTTCACCATCTCCCCACGCGCTTTTCGACCCGCAGCATTGCGCACCCTCAGATAGATGAAGAAGACCAGGAATGCACTGGGAGGAGAAGAAGTAGAAGAGCTCGACGAAGAAGATCCAAACGCGCCAGCCCTCAACCCATCCGCTCCATCATTCGACCCTCGCCATCATCATCCGCGCCACCTGCTTTCTCCACTCCATCAATTCAAAATACCATATACCGCCAAATATACAGTCATTTTCATAGGATATAATTCATTTTACCCTGGGTTTTGTCCAGTGATCTCCGCTTTTCATTTCATTCCTCTCATTATAATGTCGTCCAAAGGACTAATAATGCGCTGATATATATGCCTATAGAAAACCGCCTAGAAGAAAACAACAAAAACAACAAAAAGACCATAGATTGTGCCCGCCTAACCCAGTAGGATATCATTTTCTCTTCAAACGCATGAAGCGGCACCATGCACCTTTTTATCTTAGAACACGCCTCATATGCGCGCAGATTTCCTGCACTTCGCACCCTTGGGAAGGAATAGAAGTTGACAGCCGCACAAAGAAGCCAAGTCGGACTTGGACATCCGCACCGTTTGCCATCTCTTTTGCATTTTTGAATATAGTTTTACTCACGCCATTCAATCCCATAGCACCTATTACTTAGGGCGCCTAGTGGGACTTGGTTTGGACATGGATTGAATCGCTTCCGGACCACCCAGCATTGCCTTATACCCCCACAGACACATCGGACATGGACATCATCGCGCTATCATCCCCTTATGCTTCCTTGCAGTTTTGCACATCGTGCAACCATTCTGTCGTGTTTCCTCGCACATTCGCACTTCGTGCATTTTCACGCGCTGCATTCCCACGCCTAAGGCGATGCATTCACACCATCCTCGCATTATCAGTCGCCTCAATAGCCGAGCACCCCTTGCACGACCGCCATCATCATAGTTCCGAGTTCATATCACGATTCCTGTACCAGAGTCATTTCGCACAACCCACCATATGCGACGCATTCTCGCGCTTCAGTCACACGTTCCCACGCTCGCACACATCGCACATTATCCGCGCCTCATCGCGCTTAGTCGCACTGTCATCCACACCCATCATACTCGACAATCATCATGTACCCATATCACCAACTTCGCTCGAGATCCTCACCAGACGCGCTCTGAGTGGGGACACTCAGTATTCAAAGTCCCCAGGAGATGTAGAGACTCGCATTTCTGTGGGCTCATATGGGCTCAGTTTACGAATTCTGACAACTGGCCTTCATGGCACAACTCGCACCATCATCCACTATGACTTCCACCATGGAGTGCACCACTTCCCGTGGAACGCGCCATAGGCACGACACTTTCCCGCACAACGCGCAGTATTCCCGCATGTGCGCTTCCTCGCGCTTAAGCGCCCTGCGTCGCGCATCATCCAGGAGCATCCATCCATCGTCCAACCAGTCCCTTGGTATGTCCCTTTTCATTATCTGACTATATTTGGCATATTACACTTCCTATTTCGTCATGGACCCCTTACTTTACATCACTTTACCTCACTTACATACTTAGAGCGCTCCCTATTCGGCTCTGAGCCCTGGGAGAGCGCTTAGGTAGAACTTACATACTCTCATGTTCATTTTACACCCCACTTTTGAACCTTAGCTTCTGACCACCATCTTTCCACCACCATGTTAGTTGGCAGTTAGTTCCATGCAATGCATGTGTCCATCATCATTTTGAGGCCCTAGCATCAGTCTATAGCTAGTGGCACTATCAGTATCCATCTAGATCCGCACTTTTCCTCTTATTAGTCTCAGTATCCGTCTTCTACACTTGTGCACTGCTTGCACTACCTTCCCGCGCTTCGCGCACTTCATGCACTTTCGCACTTCGCTTTCCTGCGCACACTTTCTCGCGCTTTCACCGCCATTCACCAGGGTTGTTTAGCATCATTCCATGGATCCTTGCTTTCCTTGCTTCCCCTTTAGGGTCGAATGTTCTTGCATTCTGCGAGTATAGCAGCTAGGCAGAGCTGAGACTCACTTATACTGGCTGAGCACTTTTCTTATATGTGCCTGCTAGGTTGTGATACCCATACCGACTTATGTACAGAACTTGCTATCCCCCATCTTTACGACCTCCTCCGCCGATTCCTATTCGAACAAGTAAACCCTGATGATGAACGCTCTCCCTCTGACGTCCCACTTGCAAGGTGTCCTCGATTCGATGGTAAAATACAAGTCTTCAACTCCGCATCTTCGACATTCTATGCACCCAGTGACCGCAGTGGGATTGGTGGCATGCGCCAGGAGCACATTCGTTCTTGTCCTCTTTGGAGAAATGAGGCACCATGCTATGATTGTGTATTTGTGAACACAGATGCAGGTGTCGAAGGGATGGGGAGGCATGGACATAGCCCATGTCATTTGTTTTTTCTCTTTCACGTTCGAGGCAGTTTTGTACCCATGCGCTGTGGTGCATTGGTTTAACAATGTCAATGATGGACCTGACGAGGACACTGGGATGTGGATTGTTCAACCTTCATATGACATTGCCCATTCACCATCAATCGGAATAATTCACGTTGATTCTATATACCGCGCTGCACATCTCATCCCAATCTACGGAACACATGCCATCCCATATGACCTCAAGTACTATGACTCATATGATGCTTTCCGAGCATTCTATGTCAACAAGTTTGCAGATCATCATGCCTTTGAGATCGCATCTTAGGTAGGTCCATTTGACTTGGACTCACGTCATACTACTCACTCAAAAATCAACTAGGCACTCTTGGAATTGTGTCCAAGAACCGGGCCCCTCAAACGATTTTCTGCCCCTGACCCAAACCTCAAACCCTCTTTCCCCTGCCCACTTTGACAACATTCAAAATTCACCACCCTCACTCTGCAGCTCGAAGAGTTGCAAGCTCAGCACTAATATCCATCATCACCGACATCGACTCGATGTGTTCCTCCTGCTCTTCATCTTCTTCAACCTTTACATCAGCAATGTCGTTGCTGTGGGACTCGGTTTGTTTTGGGAGTTGTGCATCCCTGTCTTGCTAAGATGGAGGAGGAACGAGAGGCTCTGCTGTTGAAGGCAGAGCACCATCTTGGTAGACTTGCAGCAATATTGTTGCCATGGGACTTGGTTTGTTTTGGGAGTTGTGCATCCCTGTCTTGCTGAGACGGAGGAGGAACAAGAGGCTCTGCTGTTGAAGGCAGAGCGCCATTGCTAATGTGGAGATGGATGGCATACTATGGTATCTTAAGGCTGATGCAGATGCGCTCTTTGTGGGTCTGGTCAATGGGTGTTCTGCAAGATCAACAAGGCATGCACAAAGAGCGGTCAATCCTAGTCCAGCCAAAACTTCTGTGTCTGCATCTGCAATTCAACGCGCACCTAAACGGAGACGACAAGGATACAACAGGGAGACTCCTCCAACACTTTGCAGCAACTCGACGATTACACCGCGCCATGGATACACTCGAGTGACACTCAGTTCCAACAACTCAAAAGCACCTCAACCTCCTTCAGAACCCCACCCTCTCCCCTCCAGCTACATCCTGCCCAACCGCCACATCCACATCTACTGCCAGTGGTACTTCTGGCTGATCCGCCGTGATCCGCTGCCTTTGCCCTTGTCCCTGGTAGGTACTTTGTGGTACCATTGTTGGCCAATATGTGTAGCGGACTAATTGCTGTTGATCGTGTCAGCAACTCGGATCTGCGATCTACACAGCGCATAGTAGGTCACTTATGGAATCGGTAGGGCCCATCTTCAAAATTTTAGCGGTGTTGAGATTATACTATGTGAGTCGATGGTGTTTCAGTCTCAAGTTCAAGATACTCGATAATCGGCGTCTACTGACAATTTCTTTTTTAGGACAATATAGTACGTGACTCTTAAACAACATACTAGTAGTATACGACTCTTGCTAGTAGTACTACTGTTTATTACTTATTGCGCTTAATCTGCTTTTTGGTTACCTGGACTTGTGAATTTAAGGACACCCTGAATTTACTTTTGCAAAAGCCTATTAAGTTGGAAAAGCTGTATTTTTAATAACCTTCACTAAACATTAAGTGGCATAAGTGGGAAAAATGCAACCAGTGATTTTCCTGATGGCGTCAGGCAGCCATGCGGCGGGATCTCCATGATACATTCCTTTCAAAGTGGGGTGCCGTGAATGGCATTTTTTAATTTAAACTGTGATCTATTTACAATGTTCTGACGAAGCAATCAAATTCATTGGTGACACACTCCAGTAGCATCGAGAACAAGCAAGATCACAAGAGAGATCCCGATCTTTGAAACTAACATTTCCAGTAGCATCGAGAACAAGCTGAGATCACAAGAGAGATGCATCGTGCCTGGTATCATTCGAGTGACATGGGTGATGTGCTGTTGAGGACATTAAGCTTCATGAAGCTTCACGTTGGTAGCTCAGAAACAAACTTACAAAATGTACTGTGTATAGTTAGACACGGTTAAGTATCACCCTGCCATGAACAGGTGGAAGTCGAGTCTGTGACTGACAGTCCAGTTGTTCCAAAGCATGGCAGGAAGGGCCTGAAAGAAGACCACCACCGCTACTACTAGTAAGAAACGCAAAGGAAGAAAGTAATCTAGGTACGTACTCTCTATTTTGCTGGATATTTTTCTGATATTGCGAAGCAGTCCGACTTGTTCGACGCATCATTCACCTGCTCACGTCTCCCCTCACTAATTCTGCTCACCGGTTGCTCTTGTACGATTTTCTGCAGTTCTAACATCGACATTCGCATATTCCCTCTCGTCGCGATCTCCTCATTTGCACTTCGTTTCTGTCACGCTTGTACAATTCACGCATTCACTTCATCGCTGTCTCGTTTAGTTCACTCTCGCATTTACGATAGATCAGTGTATATAATCAATGTCATGTACTACAAGAATGATACATGCTTATAATACCATACCACAGCGATAAGCTATCATAAGGTGCCAGAAATTGCTCAGGGCTGCTAAGTAGTTTTCACATGTCCGTTATGACGCATGATGCATCAGCTGATGGTCAAATGGGCAAAATTCAGTTCCATGATCTGACCGGCTAGGACAACCTGGGGCTGGTCTGGGCTGATTGGCCATGACGACTGTAGGTGAGGCTGATACAGGGTGGTAAGACCTGAGCATGTCTTACCTAAGTTTAGGACTTTTGGTGATGACTATCGCCAACCTCAGTCACACACAGCAGACCACCGAGTAGAGGACAGCAGGTCGGTTTGAAGCCCTCTTCACCTTCATTCACCTCCTGTTTTCTCGTCCGACAGCCAAAGACTTTGTACAGTCACAACTTCGCGAGATGGTACATGTGATATCTGTTACGCACTTCAAACTCGCTCACACTGTCAGCTCTCATCATACGACATACACCGTTAGCATCTGGGACTAATGTGCATCCACTGCAACTTGACTTGGACTATTGGCCGCCCTAATTGGCAGTTCATCTATAACGGACCGGCGTGTTTGACAACAAGACAGTATTCAAGCGACTTATAACCCAGAGTCACGTGAAATATTTATGGTGCAAGATTTCCATCCACAGTCTTGAAGTTGGATGGTATACAGTTGCGGACAAGCAAAATCAGCAAATTTGAATGACACCAAAGACTGATTTTTCCTGGTGCCACAAATGACTGGCAACCCATTTTTAGTGCAGAATATGTTTATTGAGGACCAGTGCAATGGATTTGCACGAGCAGATTGTCCAAAAACTCTCATTTGAGGATTTTCTAGGCCAAAATTTTGGCGGTACCATAAATAAATCGCTAAAATCTCGAAAATATGGCAATCGCTTCCTTTTGATGTCCCATGCATGATTCCATTGAAATATTACAAAAATAACAAGCCGTTCTAGCGCTAAAAAATGGTAAGTGTTGAGGTAATTGCCCCTGGAAGGTTCTTCAAATGCTCCTGAACTTCTATCGGCTGAGCCGCAAATGGGTTGAAATCATACACAATAAAGTCTACATAGCCAAATTGGAATGATTTTTTTGTCAATGACATGTCATCTTGGTAATATTGGCCCCCAAAATGGTGCCGAAGAGGTACACAACATCTGTCAAATTGTCCAAAAATTTGGCGGGCCAAAAACCTCGTGGGAAAAACTTTGGACCACTGTTTTTAGACGTATTTTCACTCCCTGAGTTCAGATCTGGCCTTGGTTTGGCACCAAAAATTCACGCTGGATGGCTACCAATTGGTGGTGTTTGCTTGTCCGCAACTGTAGGAAGATCAAACTGCACCTGGACTTGCAGTGCAGATATTTGAATTGATGCATTTCTGTAGCCTGCATGTTCAGTGCTATCCATCATGATATGGTGATTAGACACACGGCTGCAAAATAGTGATATCGGATACTGGGACTGGCTGAACTTGTGGTGATCTTTAAGGCGATGCATGTCTGTAGCCCGTATGTTCAGCGCTATCCGTCATGATATAGTGATCAGACATACAGCTGCATAGTGATACTGGATACTGGCACTGGTACGACTGGTATCATCAACGGGCGGCTGTGATAGCATGAGAGACCATTGCTTCATGATCCTTGATTGAAAGCTCACATTGCGGAATCTGCAGAGGTGGCAGTGGTGTCTACAGAATTGACCGGCTGTAGTATAGTCACGGCGCCACTTGCACGTCCCTGGTAAAAAAGTTAGATGAGATATAAAGTAAATAAATAAACTGGCCAGTTTGTATTCCACAAAGGAAGCAGCATCTCCAGTGGAAGGATGAGCCTCAGGCTTGGCTGACCAACATTTCCGCATGAAATCCAAATGCTGGTGGCTAACGGTTACACTGGGCTCGACCCGATATGGCTCTACGCGGTTGAATCGAGCGTTGAGCAGCTGTCGAGCACTTTTAAGCCACCAGAAGGGAAGTTTACCCGAGAAGACCTGTACGATGCAAGATTCAGGTGAAGCTCGAATAGGGTCCAGTATATGCGACTCACATGTAGCATGATGCAACCGAGCGAAAATATATCGCTCTGACTGCTCGGTTTTTGCAGGTTGACATCGCTGTCACTGTTATCCGGATTGTTGTCTGGTTCCGGTGAGCCAATCAATTTGGGCGCTAACCACCGGACAGCACCACTCGCAAACGAGTTGTAGTACGATCTGTTACTCTCTGCGACAACTGTCAAGAAACCGAAATCTGCCAAAAATGCATTGCCATCGCGGTCGATTACAATATTTGCCTAATTAGAGAGTTAGTAAGGACTCCAAAGCATCGAACAGTACATACGCTGGTCAGGTCCCCGTGAATTATTTCCTGTTCATGAACTACAGAAGCCGTCAGAAAGAAATGTGTATTCAGAACATTGATCCCATACGATATCTCAAGCCATCCACCACCTGTTTCAACTAAATAAGGACATCTATTGAGTAAGGACTCGTACTTGGCATGATAAATCTCACAAGCTTTAGTTTCTGTTCCATGGTGAGGCTCATGCGCCCCAGGTAACCATCAAGTGCCCCATTATCCATCCATGTAGAAACAAGGGCAGGCAATGGTCCAAAACCTGAGACCATACCGTGAAGAGTGAGAACATGTGCATGCCTCAGTCTGATCCACACGGCTACTTCGCGGTAAAGTCTCTGCCAGGGGCATTCAATGTACTTGCACATCACAGAATAAATGTTAGCATACCTTCTTCGCTTCTTGGACGGCTTCTTTATTGAGTATGTCCGCAACCCTGAAAGCTTTGACAGCAACCTATTCGACGGATATTAGTCGGCGAGATTCGCAGGGCAACATCATATGTACCTCAGTAGAGGTTGCTGGAGTTTTGTTTTATTTGTTCTTTTTTATATTTAATTTGTGGGTTGCCGGAGTTTTTGGATCGATTGTCATTGTGCACTTCCAGATATCGCTGAAGCCACCAGATGCCGCAGGCAAATCTGATTGCTTCCTGATGGATGTAGACAGAATGGCAAATGGGTCCGCATCGAAGGCCACTCTCAGTCTGCACCTCGTGTTTTGATATCTGCAGTTTATGAGAAAATTTGCACTTACGACGGTGCTTCATATGTATCAGGGGTAACCGGCTGTGGTGCAGTTACGGTGTCACCTGCACGTCCCTGGTATAGAAGTTAGATGAGGTATATAATAGACACTGCAGAAAACCACAGATTATGTCTGGGACGGATGTGGCACAAACCTCTAGATCCGTAGCAGACCCATGCGAGATGTTTGCTAGGTTCATCGCCACTGTAATATCAAACGAATGGTCGCAATTTTCATGTATCCATCTCTTATTTCACGTAGGTTCTTTTGCAACTCGTTCGGTCTATAATCCTCGAGCATGTACGCTAAATATTGGTATTATTTATTATATAATAAATCTTGTCCTACTTACCAGTACCCCATTGCCAGCTGCAGCCCACTGTAGCTCATCAATTACTGCTTGCGCTGCGAATCATTGGCCATATAGCAACAAGCAGATCATATAGCAGTACTACTGGTGAATCCCACATGTAGTTACAAGCACTGTAAGATGTCCGAGTAATGATACAGTTGAATTCTCCCCCTCACGATGTCCGCGAACCTTGCGAGACTCAATGCCACAATTGTCGCCCATGAACAGCTCAAAACAAAATTTTTGACCTTTAAAGACCAAGCAGAAAAGAAGTTTCAGTTCCTATACAATGAGAACAAGCTTCTGAAAGCCGAAAACTCGCACCTGAAGTTGCAACAAAAAGATGTGGACGAGCGTTTGCGACGCATCGAAGCACAGGTCGGCATTGAATATATTGAAGCCGGTGATGATGCAGATATCGAGAATGATGAGGGTGAGCAGGTAGATGATGGTGGGCAGCAATCTAGTGCAAATGTGAAGGCGGAGAAGGATGATCAGCAGCGTGCAAGTGATGATACACTGAAGAGCAAATATATAGAGTGCGCACCTTTTAATATGTCATGCGGCAAAAAAAAAACTGAACTGAACACTGGAACAAAGGGACCTAGTAGGCGAAAGCTTCAAAATTCTGCTAGGCATCCAGAAAATCGATGCACAGCACTTACCAGGCTACCCAATGGGTATCGGAGAAGGGACAGATAAATGGCCGAAAGATCCTGCTACAGGGAAAGACTTGATTCGCTTTGACTGGTGGGTAGGAAAGCATGATGACAGTATCAACACAACAGGTCTGCAGAGGATAGTCGATAGGATCCGTCTCGTGGGACCACAGATGGGCGATGCAGCGAAGGGGATTCTCAGTGCGATCCTTCCTGGCCAAATTGAAAAAAATGTGCGGACAAAATATATGCGAATGGCGGGCGAATACAGAAAAGCGGACAAGAAAAGGAAACGAGTAGATGAAGATGATGACCTGGGGGATGATGTAGAGATTGTTGATGGAGGTTTGGATCGTGCGCACATGAATTCACGTGTTCAATCAGTACGTGTTTTCTGCAGTAATAAGATTGTACTTACTGGTCGTTCTATCAGAAACTTGATGTGCACAAGAGGAAACGCAGATCAAATGAATGTGATGGGAAGTGGCAAGACCCTAAATACAACTCAGCATTCATTTAAATGCGATGTCAGATGATGAAGATGACCCAGAACAGCGTCCAGGTGAAGCACGCACCTTCTTGACAATGGAGCCAGAATGGCGAAGCCTTGAGGTAAGTGCTGTCACCGATGCTGTCAACACCATAAGTACTTACTGTATTTTGTTAGTTGTCCGCGCTCTTCGCAGCCATAGATGAGGTAAAAGACCCGCGACCTGACCAAGCCAAGTTAGCGAAGCTGCGGAGAAGAACAGATGAACAAAAGACAGGCCCACCACCTCTTGCACGAACCTTGGCCACACGTATACGTTCATGGATGGTCAAGACTGACATCCTCGAGGAAAATGCGGACTGGTTTGACTCCGGGCGCGTTGCTCACAGTGGTGAAGCATGGGGTGATGAGGAGCCAAGGGAGCTGGTGAAGGATAGGAAAGGAAAGGGGAAGGCTTGGGACTCCGGAACTGCCAAGAAGGTGATTGTGCGCCAACGAAACACTGTCGATGAGGCTAGTATGAGCGTGCTTGAGACTGCGCAGCAAAAGCTTGGCGAAATTCTTGAAGGTATTGATGATGCTGATATTTTATTCAACTAAGCATTAAAAAATAGAGTCCTACCTAGCTTGCAATGTCACCATCTTCATCTGAATCACCGCGCAACCAGTTGTCATCAGCTTCAAGCCCAGTCTAGAGGTAAATGAGTTTCGGAATAAGAATAAATCTTTCTTAGGACTCACCCGGTCAAAGGACTGAACTACCCACAAGGACTTTACCTCCGCAAGAACATCAGTCGTGATGGGAATGATTGCTACTGCACATGAAAGTTGACTTGATGCGATTATCTCGAGTGGTCCAAAGATATTCTCGTAAACGATGTTCACACCAAGATCAGTTGCGCTAGAGTACAGTTCAAGGAGTTAATAGAATATATGAGCAAATGAAAAAATGCTCACAAACGATCCCATGACATTACGGGAATTCTATTATCAGATACCATCTTTTGAACAGCGGAGCAGTAGAACACTTGGTCGGGAAGGTGTATTTCAAAATGATATATGATTTTGCAAGGGACATGTGTGTCGTGCATCAAGACACCTGCAAACTGGTCAGCATTTGTTCGAGTTGCAGTTGCAGACCCGAATCGGATGCCATCCTTGACAATGAAGGGGAGAACCTTTGCCGACCGACTAGCGAAGAGAACAGTAGTGCCTAGCTCCGCTGTCATATCGTCAACGACATTGAGGTCGGGAAACTTGTGCTGCAAGAATCCAACAAGCAGTTGATATACCTGCGGATGCTGAAGGCCCCGTAAGCTGGTGAATTTCGTCTTCGACGTGAGCCGTGGAGGCAAGATAGAACTGGCTGTTATCGACGTTATAGGATGTTCAAGTTGACTGTTTTGTCGAAACTCACCTGATGTAAATTGAGCAATTTGAGTGCGTAATGTGCTGCGATCGAGACCCTTTTGGTCAATGGCCCGTTGGACGAGTTTATGTTCCTTGTCGGATGCCCCTTCGGGTAAAGAAATAGCCTATTATTTAAAACTATAAGTATTGTTGCAAGGCAAGAACAAACTTACGAGTTCATAAAGTCAATGTTTTTCACACCCAATCACGCGCTAATGAGTATTCCATTTCACCACCTCCATGTCCATTGAGGTTCACGTCCTCTAAGACACCATTGAAGCATTCGAAGCCAAAGAGCCACGTTGCATATGCTGGTCCATATTGGCGGAAGACGAGGGAGTAATGCATGGCGAGATGACTGTTGATTGTTTGATGGACACTGAGCGACTCGAGACCTTGACAATAGAGTGTAAGTATGCTTGACCTCGATCTATATCATTGATTGATATTGCTTTGCTAGCGAGGATCCGCTCAGATACCAAGAGATAGAGAACGAGTTTGTATATCGTTCGTAAATCACGTTTGAAAGTTGGTTGGGGCTTCGCAGATGCAGGTACTGGTGGTGCGGAGGCCTTAATTTCGTCATGGTGATCTCGCCAACATAGCCACAGTATAAATGGATATATGCTCGAGAGACGTCGCCATTGATCAGCCTTGGGGAGCCCATGATCATCGGCAAGCTAAGAGTGCAACATCAGCAAAAACAGTCAGTTATACATCAGCCGAGAGATCACATTTTTGGGAAGGCGTCCAATTCCCGATGGCCAGATAACTGAATTGATGGAGTCTTAAAACAGGTCCCAACCCGTGCTATCGAGGAGATGTCCTGTTGTAACAATGGTCCTGTTGTAACAATGGTCCTGTTGTAACAATGAAATCCATACATACACATATAAAGTCCTGACTCGCAATTAGAGAATCATGTCAGGTGGAGAAATGAAGGTACCTTTGTATAGATAATGAATATCATCCATAAGGGGCTCGAGACAGTAATTGAGGTTCTCGAGACTTGGTTCCTTGGGTCCTGGGATGACAAGTGCCAGGTGGACATTGTGCGTGAGGTATCTTACTGATCGGTGTAAGTTATTGAAGGAAATATACACCGCACCCGAGGAATGAGGTCTACCCTCGGTGATTCCGAACCTTTACAAAGATTCAGATCTATTACTGCCATCGTGACATTGAGGGGAATAAGCTTACCAGTCAATGTTGAGTGTCATACTGAGTCCAACGTCACAGCAAACAAGCGGACACCGTGAGCCTGGGGACTCCTCGATATCTGTGATGCTGCCATCAGGTAAACACACCCGCTTGAGACCAACTTCGAGCTTCGTCCACTCAGTGCTGTCGTGTACAGTGGCTCAAAAAACTGTCCGCATGTTTTGACATTTTTCACTATCTATGATATTGTGTGAGAATGAACAAATTCCTCAAGGACATACTTATACCACATTGTAGTATGGCTTCAGGGCTTTTATTTGAGCCCTACACCGTGGGAATCGGCGGAGATATGGTGGAGATATAAGGCTTATAAAATGATGACTCATGTGGACAGTTTTTTGAGTGTATATTAAAACTATATAAATCATTATTTATGACACCATAAAAATCATGCCACTATTATATAAATTATAAAGTGGTGTCATTATGTTATTTTATGACTATATCTAACTATATAAACCAGAATATCTCATGTATCATAGTCATAATCACCATGAAAGCCATCTCCTCTGCTCAAAGAGATAATATCCTCTCTCTGTCTTATGCTGGCCTCTCTGCTCGCCAAATTTCCTCTAGAACTGGAATATGCAAGTCCACTGTGGCCAAGTTCATCAAAGAAAGCCACCCAGACAAGGAAAACTTTTGTGGAGGACGTCCATCCAAGCTTACCTCTACTGACAAAAGGGCTATTATCCAACATATCACTACAGGAAAGGCTGATAATGCTGTCCAAGCCACCCATTATATCAATTCCACCATCACTACCCCTGTCTCTTCACAAACTGTGAGGAATGTTCTCAAGGCAGCTCATCTCAAGGCAGTAACAAAGAAGAAAAAGCCTCTTCTCTCCATCAAACATAGGCAGAGAAGACTAGCCTTTGCCTTAGCTCATCAACACTGGACTGTAGAGGACTGGAAGCATGTTATATGGTCAGATGAGACCAAAATCAATAGGATTGGGTCAGATGGGAAGGTGTATGTATGGAAAAAGAAGGGAGATGGCCTAACAGACAGAGAGGTTAATGGGACTGTCAAGTTTGGAGGAGGTTCTTTAATGGTATGGGGCTGTATGGGATGGAATGGTGTGGGAATGCTTGCTGAGGTTGAGGGGAAGATGAATGCTGAGCAGTATGTGGACATTTTAAATGACCACTTGCTGCCTAGCTTGGCAGAATCAGGGATTGATGAAGAAGATATCATTTTCCAACAGGATAATGATCCCAAGCACACATCCAGAAGAGCTAGGGAATGGTTTGAAGAACATAACATCAATGTTCTTGACTGGCCAGCACAGTCTCCTGATGTCAATGTCATTGAACATCTCTGGGGAACACTCAAGAAAAAGCTTCAAGCCTATGAAAACCCCCCTAAAGGAGTATGGGAGCTTTGGGAGAGAGTAGCAGTGGAATGGGGGAAGATCACAGCTGAGGATTGCCAGAAATTAATTGAGAGTATGCCTAGAAGGATAGAGGCAGTAATTAAAGCCAAGGGAGGTCATACAAAATACTAGAATACCTGGTTATTACTGTAAAATACTTGAGGTCAAAAAACTGTCCGCATGAGTCACCATTTTGTGAGCCTTGTATCTCCACCATATCTCCACCGATTCCCACGGTGTAGGGCTCAAATGAAAGCCCTGAAGCCATACTACAATGTGGTATAAGCATGTTTTTGAGGCATTTGTTTGTTCTCACACAATATTATAGATAGTGAAAAATGCCAAAACATACGGACGGTTTTTTGAGCCACTGTATATCATGCATCAAGTTGTCATCTGAGAGCTCCGTACGATCAATATCTTGAGAGGTGTCTCATAGATTGCTGACAAATGTTGACCTCAGGAGGAAGCGCTGTACTGCTTTGATTATAGGGCAATAAACGAGGACCTTTACAGGGATACACTTGAACCGATCTTCGCCTGTTGCGGGGTCTGTATGTTCACGTTTGGTACGATACACGTTCCCTTTGCAACAAGAGACCATGCATATAGGGGTGTCGAGTTTCTGAATGTTGTCGAGAGAGTAGCGTTTGTAGCATACATCACATATAGGGATCCTTAAAACATAGTCATCCGTTTGGAGTCCTAAGTGTTTCTCCACGGTGATGATCGAGCGTCGAGGAATGGGGAATGTCGGTAATGCACCACAAAGCTCAATAAGATCCAGGCCGTCTTGAATCTGATTGGTGGCCTCGGCGACTGTCGAGGATCCAACAATGTGGGCAATCGCTGCCTGTAGGTAAAGTAGTCGAACAGGAGGTGTCTGTTGAAAAGCAGGAACGAGCTCTTGAAGCAGATCCTCATCATCAGCACCAGGGCCAGCATGGTTCATTGTGGAAGGGACTGGATTGTCAGCGCTGGGATTTGTCGGTGTATTATCTATGTTTTCGATGAACTCGGGACTGGCGGATTGTGGGCGAGATGGTGGAGATGGAGAGCGAGGGTGATCAAGATCGTCATCATAAAAAAGGTCATTGTTGTTGCCTTCGTCCAATAGAGTCATGTCATCTTGGTGTCATATACCATATATCCGGTTACAGATCCGAT
>NW_024540530.1:0-46946 GCF_016647625.1 Suillus subalutaceus | reverse complement strand
AGACTAAGTATAAAAGAACCACGGATATCCTTATGGTATTCTCAGCGCTACGTTTGGGCAAGAGGTACGCCGATCCCGATTACTGGGGGAGCCAACTCGCTTAGAATTGTGTTATAGGTTGAACTGATCTGGGTGAGCGGACTTCGATCTCAAAGAACGACGAGAAAGTACAACTTAATCATGGCAGAGACAACGCTGGTCCTTGATGACCTTTCTCTATCTCAGTGTACGTGCCTTGTGTTTCAATGTTTACGCTTAGCAAGTCCAAGTTGTGCTGACTTCAAAATATCCTAGGTGCGCTATGGTGGAATAGGATATGCTGTGTACGTTTGGAAGTTTAAGCCATCGATGTTGCTCTCATCATCCACCTCTCACAATCAGGATGAACATTTTGAGTATGTCTCCTCGCATAGACTCTGTTTCTTTCTTGTGACGGGTGGCATATAGTTTATGTTCCAACTATTTCGATGACAGATACAGTGAGCATTCCACACTGATGCCTTCCATTCCTGTCGAAACACTGAACTATCATGCAGGGGTGAGTGATATTCTCGATTAACTCGTTGGTTCAACATAACGACTCCCACAGTTGTGAGTCTGTTTAGACCTTGTGATCTTCCGAAGCTGATAACTAATGTTGCTGCATTTGTCAGGCCTTATCATAAACGACGGACTTTATTTGATGGCTGACGTTGTAAATGTAATGCTGGGCGGTGAGCTATGCACCTCCGTGGCATTGACTTGACTGAAAGATCATGCAAGTGATCATGATCGCTCGGTTACATGCCATGTATCAGCGATCCAGAAAGGTGCTGATATTTCTCGTCGTCATCTTTCTGGCCATCAGAATCGCCAACGTGTGATGACCGCAATAACGATGATGCAGATTTCAGGGGTAAGCTTTAATTATGTATGAAATGTTTAAGTGGATCAGGCTGATTGAAAAATACCAGAGGAATTAGTTCTCTCCGGCACCTATCAGTGCATGTTCGACTCCGGGGGAGATTCCGGATTTCTTGTTTCCATGACTTGGATACTTTCTACTGTATGGGAGGTCCTTGCACTGTGTCTTGCGGTCTGGATTGCTGTAAAGCACTTCCGTGAATTGCGAAAACACTCAACAAGAGGTATTATCGGTGACTGTTTCATGGTGCTAATGAAAACTCATGTGAGCTACTTTGTGAGGTGAGCTCATAATGTGAATGCGGTTCTCTTCTTCCGCTGAAGTTTTGCACGTACTAGTTTTTTGGCTGTCTCTTGTTTCCAGATCGGTTTCCTCTCTCCAACGCTTTCAGCGGTATGTCGAGCTGTCACCGACTTCTACTTGCATACGAACATCATTCATCATTTCTATAGAATCATATTCCCTGGGCGCTCTGATTTATAATGGTTTCGCTCAGATATTCCAGTTTGCGGGCATGTTTGTGCTGGGACCACGCCTGATCCTCGGTGTTCGAGAATATCACGCTGAGCTGGTGGCCAACTCTGATACGGGAACCGCCATGTCTTCAATTGCTTTTCAGGAGCACGTCCACGTGTCAACTAGCAGTAGCGTGTAGTACGGAAGATACTCGATCAATATGATTTACAATCGGCGGCTAGTTCGTAGTAGTGAGCGGTTTTTGTTTTGATTTATTCCAAGTTATGTGCCGCCTTCGATCCAGTTTCAAAACTCACTTCATTCTTATTTACTGTGTGTTTTGAGAGTGGGTCCGGGCAATGTTCTCGCTGTGGTACTCAATCAAGTTATTTGATGTTACAAATATATTTGAAAGAGACATAGCTCTGAATCATATCTCTACTGACGCTAGCTACCTGCCCACGCTTGCACCATGTGGCAAGCTGAAACGTCTAACGACTTTACTTGAAAACAGTCGTTCCCTTTCAGTGTCGTGATTCTTATTCCTGACATACGAATTTATTAGCATAAGCACATTGCACATCAGACAACGTCAGGGGACCAGGTCCGTAGGCTCGAGGCAAGGTTATCAGACACCATCCCGTAATGATGGGCGCAACTGCGTCATCATTGCGTATCCTCATCTTATCTCCATTCCCTTCCAAGAACACTTGACGAGCTGAACAGGAGTAGCAATGTGCCAGTCGTGATATCCCCTTTCTCATTCTCCTTTTCCTTCGGTGGGCAGGACTTAGATGGTACGATCGACAAGAAAATGATAGTTGAGTTCTGTCAAATTGCAGCTGAGAATTACTCGAGTGGCACAATAGGGGGAATAGTTAAGTATGATGGAGGCGCATGCTGCCTAGTGGCAGGTTCGGCTGGGAAGAGAATAGTAACGGAAGTCGATAGACTCGAGAGTTGTTGGAGGTACCATCGAAGCAATTGTCGGGTACGAGATGCGAATTCTAGAGCGAGTGAATGTTGAATGGAAGCGAGGGAGACAGGCTCACCATATGGGGAGTTTCATACAGCTGTATCGTCTACTCAACAATGTCACAACAGCGTAACGCCTGGATGGCGACGACTACCTTTATGCAGAGAATCGCATTGTGAAATACGTGTATTAGCCTCCCAGCGGTGTTGAAAGATGCACCAATGATGGGCACGGAAGGAATTTCCTGGTGACATGTACAGGCAGTAGTACAGTGTTGGTACGCCCGAGAGCTCGATGATTTTGCTAAGAAATTCTCTGATGTACAAGGATCGGCAGAGTTCAGAGCGTCTAGCTCAGACGATAAGGTGCCTGCAAAGTTGAACACAACGCAGGAGGGCGCTGGAGGGGGCGTCGACTGGCGTCAACCATGACGCGTGAACTCCTCGGCATAAAGTTTGGACTTTTCTTTCAGGTCTACTGCATAATCACTGCACTTGTCACCGTTGATAGCTCATCCTGTCCTGGGTCACGAAGTGCGAGCATGACTGCATTGTTTGTACCAGGAGATATTGCGAGGAGGACACTCATGCATACGTGGCTTGAAAATGCGCAGCCTAGGATAAAGGAAGCGACGCAGAGGTCGGTGTCGAATTTGGGAGATGTATTGACGATGCTGTTGAAGACTGTTTATGATCTAGCTCAGAATCCTCAGATTGTCATGAGGCAAATCACTTTATAAGTACTCATGGAATTGCTAAGCGATGCGGTGTGGAGGAGTATGAGCAGCCAGTCGAGTGCAAAATGGGGTGCCTGGTCGCTTGTGTTTGTGCTGGCGAGCTTTGGACGATATTTTCAAGACACGGCTACAAAGCAACGATTGAGCCAGTGCTGAAGTAAATAATATTCGACGGGACCAAATATTAATCCGCCTATGATAGGCCAGCCTATTTCGTCAGACGACTAAAGTCGGAGTTCGAAAGAAAGACTGCAAAGGCTTGAGCTCAGGCTACACTACCGACTGCCGAAAATGTGTTGTACAGTCCCAAAAATGGTAAGCTGTGGCGCACATTTCCACCACCTTGGTCATATGATTTTCGCACTACCTATTGGAGACAAATATATTCTAGTCTTAGCGAAGCGAGAATGTGCGGGCTTTGAGAGATGTAATAACGACCACCGAGACACGTCTCCAAGACACTCAGAATATATCAGCTACCTGAGCTTTAGTCTATATAGGAAATGACAGGCTCTGAATATATCTCTTACCACATCTAGCACAGACATCTGGTTCATACCTGTCACACAGGTTGGCTTCCATATGTCGTGCATAGATATGCTCGATACCTCCGACATGCATCAATTCTCAGATATATAATATACTTGGATGACACCTGCGCACCATCCTCAGGCTGATCTCACTGGAGCTCTGAATGTTTGGAGAATCGAGTGCACAATAAATGAAACGAGCCACAAAAAACATCACATTACTGGTGGATGGTAGATACAGGCATGATTATGGAGTAGAGATACTGATTATGTGAAGTATGCACAAGCCAGAGTATAAATGAGCGTTAAGTATGTTTCCAAAAGAGTTCGTTCTGAATAGTCAATTGCCACTGGGGGCGGTTGGTGGAGAAGAGCGCTGGAACTTTGGTCCTTCCAGGAAAATCAGAAAGATCTTGCTGTAGATACTGCACGATGATCCTTCATGATAATCAGCGACAAAACGCAAGGCTCGATAACAAGAAATCTACTCGCTATATGCCTTCTCATATGCCAGACCCTCCTCTTCCATCGCTTGCTCCTTCGCAGCATCACGGGCGCTTGCAAGCGAGGAGTCTACAAAATTCCAAAATCTTCCCGCTGTGTAGAGGTCAGACTCAGACTTATCTTTCTCTGCGACAACCGGACCATCCCCGTCAATGCCCCCTGAGTCGCCCACATCAGGCTCAATGTTCGCATCATCCTTATCATAATCCACATTCACATTGAGGTTCTCATTTTCCTCATCGCCATCACCACTATCAATATCTCCAGGGGCTGCATTTTCACCGGTGGTATCTTGAAAGGCATTGGCACCATCGTTGTCCTCTTCGGCATCACTGTCGAGCATGTTGCGCTCTATCTCGTCAATATCGATGCCAAGCTGCGGTCCAATTTTTTGGCGGACTTCTTTTGGGAGAGAAGATATGAGCAGGGGGGAGTAAAGAGTCTTCAGAGGAACGGTCCTGTAGTTGCCGATACCAAGTAGGTAGACACGCAAGCAGCGCCACTAGTCTCAATAGGTTACTATCTATATAATATTCATTGTGACAAAAACATACCAAAAATGCGAACCTGTTCCAATGAGCTGCATCAACTTCAATACAACCATGACCAAGGCCCCTTGCGACGTCTGTGATACAAGTGCATTTAGCAATAGACGCAGTCAACTGACAAATATCATTTCAGAAAAAAATTGTGATTGTAATTTTGAACTACACACCTTAGTTTTCATATTGCCACGGATGGTAGAGAGACACTCGCTGACAATCTTACCAAATAGTGAGGAGAGTTCCACGTCCTCAAACAGTGTCTCCGGTACTTTGAATACGTCTTGATTTTTCTTGATAAATTTCTGCCATGGTGTCAGTCCACTTCAATTTCCATTCATACCACCACAAAAAACGTACCAAGATCTGTGGGTGTGTGTCTGTCACGTACGCAGTGATGTTGGGCGAAAGCATGCATGCGACTAGACGGTTTTGAAGCGCAGACTCATTAAATGATAAGTCAGACTTGTGGGATGTACAGAGACGGCAAATAATACCTTGAAATCTTTAGAGGCCAGTAACTCTTTCAGATTGGCGAGTATTCTAAGTTTTTCTTCGCCGTCGTTCTTGAGCACAAGGGCTACAGTCCTTATGAGCATCTGGTATATCCATCTGCACTGAAGGGGCACTAAATCATGTACATTTACAGTGAGTTAAAAAAATACTCACATCAACGAACTCATGAAGACTGGTGTTTGGAACACCAACCTCCTCCGCAACTTGATTTGCATAGACTTTGAGCCATTTTGTGCTGCAAGGCGTAAGGGTAACAGGGTAACCATGACTCGCACCGGAATCCACCCTTTGGCGACACACACCAGCAGTTATAGGCTCGTCCAAGGAGCCATTGGATGATGGCGCACGCAGAATGCTGAGGGAACCTGTGGTGGTGATCTGAGCATTAGTTGAAGACAATGGCAAGTGGGATACTAGAGGTGAGTGTGCGCGACTGATATTAGTACCACGCAGTTGTGAACCACATGCCAAAGGCGGTCGAGATCCTCTGCTGCTGGCTGACATGCTCCTGCCTCGAGCGAGCAAGGCATCGTTAGGTGCAAGTAGACCATTTGCTGTCGTTTGCCTAGCTTGTGGTTGCTTGCGAGCACGCACGGGATGCTGTGAGATCATGCTGCAGACAGTGAGGGAGCAGGACAACCAATGCTGCGAGTTGGTTCAAACTCCATTGAAATCAAAAACAGCATTAATTGAGTTTATGTTAATTCAATTCAATTCACCCAATGGAGAATTGTCAACCATGGTGCACCAAGACAAGTCAGGCGAGGGGGGGGATGGTGTTAAAATTACTATTACAAGTACATATTATGTTTACGAATGGTACTTTCTTGAGGCTGCAAATCAAAGTCCCTCCATCCTGCTGTTGCTGTTGCTGCTGTTGCTGTTGCTACAGAGTGGGTTGGTGACAGATGCCAGAGAGCCTTAATGCTGCTGGGGAGTAGCAAGCGTTGCTTTCCTCCACCCGGTGCAGCACCTCTAAGGGTGAGAAGGGGATTAAGGCTTGTCGCGGTAGCGGAAGCAGGCACTGTTACTGCTGCTGTTGCTGTTGCTGTTGCTGCTGCTGCTGTTGCTGCTGCGGATGAGAGTACAGGTGCTGCGGGTGTGGGTGCGGATGAGAGTACAGGTGCTGCGGGTGTGGGTGCGGATGAGAGTGCAGGTGCTGTTGCTGGTGCTGGTACTGGTGCTGCTCCGGGTGTGGATGTAAGTGCAGGTGTGGGTGCAGATTGGAGTGCAGGCACTGTTGTTGTTGTTGCTGCTGCTGCTGCAGATATGGCCCAGATGGATTTTGGTACATGTTATAGCCTGAGTGTAGTGAGATTTTTGACGCTATAATAACGACAAAGAACTCACTGGTATATGACCTTTCTATAGCCTCATGATGGAGCTGTGAGCTCCCCGGGTGAAGATACAGAGCTGGTGGCGGCGGATCATATAACTGTGGTGGAGGAAGTTGTGAATGGTCAGGAGGGTGGTAGTACTGGGAGGGAGGGAATACTGGTGGCGGCGCAAAGTGGGCTTGATTTTGGTGATCTATAATATGAACCATTGAACCTTGCTGAGCGGATGGAAGCTGGCTAGAGGATCTGGCAATCGCTTGACCAGTCTTTGATGTTGCTGCCTTCCTTCGTGCCCCGGAAGTGGCTGCCTTTGCCTTTGATTTTGCGGCTGTCTTTGACTTGGGAGGGGCCCGATCGAAGGTGGGAGCTGCCACCAGAGGGATCTGGGTATCGTGTTCTATATGGTCATCTAGTTGGGGTGTGTCACCAGATTTTTTCGAAGCCTTCTTCTGCTTCATTTGTTGTACGGCTATTTCCCGAACCTCTGCCACATTCGTAACTCTGAGCGGTGATTCACGGAGCATCTCGGGGATTACAAGATTGATATGATCATAATTATGAATAGAGTAGGCATTGACAAAGTAGTGTGGGGTTGACTTGTGCTGAACGATAGGTTTCGTGCAAGAAGTTTCAAGCTGTTCTTGGCGCACGGGTTGCTGGACAGTGTCTTTACACTGTGAATCAACACAGTTGTGCTGGAGATTAATGATGCATATGATATCCTACAGTGCAAGGGTCAGAAACAGCACACACAATCGATTGGATCTCAAATTCACCATCGCCGTTGTGACAACCTTGTTGTCAGTCAGGTTCAGACAGGGTAGATGGACGGAAGCATGCAAAGTGTCTGCGAATGAAAAGAGCTGGAGTCCAACATGAACAACAGTGTTTGGATCCTCGGATGATATGAGGATCTCGCGAATACGTCCAACACACGTCTAACAATATCCCCGCATTAATAAGAGTCATACAGTGAGGAAATTGCTCACCTGTTCATCTGCCGCTCGACGGAAGATAACATGACTATTCAGATATGCGACGTCCCCTTCTCTCGCTACAAGTGATTTGCCTTGATAATAGGCAATGCCAGGCTGCGCAGTCTTGAGGATCTTCCAGCAATACATTTCTTTCCAGGCCACTGCATCGTTCTTGCCATTTTTCCGTGAGCGCGAAGAGAAGTCTGAGCTTTCCGGAACCTATGCGAAAAGAATTAGTAGTGATAGAGTGAGCTAGTGGGGTAGGATTACCAGGTACTGGAGTGTTGCAATTAAAGACTGATAACCCGAGTAATCGTGCTTGCTCTGGGTGTTCATCGAGATACCCTAGAATTTGCACTCCTCCCCAGACCCATTTCGAGACTTTGTTATCATACCAGTACCCGCCAGTGACAATATGCTTGATGATATCTTGATGAGCGAATACTCAGCAAGTGTCACGGCTCGGTGTTTGACGATTACTGTATACACATGACAAACGAAATACATGGTTAAAGGACTCGTATCGTTCTGTTGAAAATATCACTGCTGGTCCAAAACGCCGAATATATGCCGGGAGATGGACTAAGAAATGAAATTTGGGCTTGCTTATAATGATCTGGGCGCGCACACTGCTGTGATGTTAAGAAAATTTTGAATCGTTCGAGACAGCTTTGCCTAGAGAAGAATGAGAACTGAAGTTATTGCATATATCTGCGTAAACCTACAAGATAAGCTTCCGTATTCACAATATTTGTGTGCCAGACGAGTACGATGAGCTCTCCTATTACAGTCCATGTGTTGAGAACAGTCGAAGGGACGATATCATAAATCAAAAATGGCATCACTTGCGCCAAGCTTTTAAAATGTTTTCCTATCAGACTGCCTTTATAATGGCAGACGTAGTCTGCATTCAAGCACGGAGCATTGAGTCTGTCCTTATCAACAGACTCAAGACGGACCTGAAAGACACCCATGAGCTTTGCCTTGTCGAGCAAAAACACGGTTTGCCCTCAAAAATATTTGATGACACCAAGCAGTATTGTGTGCAGAATTTCTGTTGGAGTGTCCATGTGCATATCGAGGCCTGCTAAGAGTGTGAATGAGAGTTCAAATTCGCTAGAGTACTATACTAACCTTCCATCCCTAACAATGGGTTAATAGCGTTGTCGAGCTTGTTGCCTTGCAAAAGTTCTGCGAACTCTTTCTCGAGGACAGCTGCAACTTCAGCTTCAGGCATTGCCTGGGTGCCAGCTGCACGCTTTCGAAGTTTCTTCCTGAGTTCTACTAACACATTGAGGATTGAACCAGAAGCGGAATCACGAACACCAGTCAACGATACTAAATTATTGATCTTCTCTGACACTCCTGACTTCAATGCGATCTCGAACTGTTTTCGGATCTCTGCCGTCGTATTTTCAGGAGTTCGTAGATTGCCTGACTGCAGGCACAATATTAGCTATTAGAATGTAGTTCAAATGTATTCCTACCATAAAAAGGCTTCTGTACCCGTCACCAGACACCTTATGCTCTTTCATCCTGCCAATATCACAAGTCCTGCAAAAGTAATTGCAGTTTAAGCCGGCATGGCTACATTCTTCTGCTTGCATGGGGTTGTCTCCAGCAAGGAAAAGCGCGTACGGAACCAACATAACCTCTTCATTGTATTTGCAATCCCAGGCGATTATACCTGATTCAGCAGTGTTACTGCATATGTCAGAGCTTCGACTTCAGCAGATCGAGGAAACAATGTACCATATAGATTCTTTCATGGCTCGCATAAGTTCCATGGGAGCAGCATGCGGTGATGATGTGACAAATCGCACAAAAAATTCCTTCTCGAGCATCTCGCGCGGTAGGTTGGCGTTTGACATATAAATTGCATGGTGTTTGTTCCATTGCTTTGAGACATTGCCAGAAACATCATCCATAAAAATGAGGAGGGGAACTGTATGGACCATCCGGCCGTTAGACTTCACACGCAGTGGATTCGGAGCAAGAGATGCATATTTTACTGATGAAGCTGTTATATTGTATAAGTAGCGAGTCACTGATGCGACAGATGTAAATCAACGCACGTGTAAGGCCACAGTCAAGCTTGCCTGGAATTGCGGCAATCTCTTCAAACGATCGCATAAACATGGATGTCGGAATGATCTCTTGTTGCTCGTTAATGTTAAATCCAGCCTTAATATAGTGAGGACTTCGTTTATCTGGATATATTTACAACCAGAAGACGTACCTCTGTTTGTTCAACCACCCGACCAAGTGCATATAATGCCTTGTCATCTGACTGCTCGGATGGGTCAGAGTCGTCGTCACTCGAATCTGCAGGCAGCGAGGCATGAAAGAAGTGTTCCGGTATAAAATACCCTCCAGAATCATCCTGTAATAGTTCACCTGTGAAATAAATCATTCCATCCACACGAGCTGCGGGCAGTGAGGGCAGATCAAGCAACATCTTCTTGCCATTGAATACTTGCGACATTCCCTCCCCGCTATCTTCTGGATAGTTTTGCATTGCAAAATGAGTCAGCGGATTTCCATAATCCTAAATCGTAGTGTCACAGTTGCTGTTGCATACAAACACGCTAGACATACCTTTGTGATCGATTTGCAACATCATTGATGTAAAATACATTCCCAGATCGAGCTGTCACCTTCTCCGTCGGATCGCCAACAAGACTATCCAGATATTTATGGGATTTCTTGATGGCGCCACGTGAGGGGACATCTCGAGCGCTGAGCTCTTGTGCCCAACTGAGGACTGCCCTCTTCTGGGCATCAGAAAATGGGAGACACGGAGAGCCGAAAAGGAGGGAGGTCACGAAATGCTTAATGCAAATTTAAGTGCTACAATATTGCTAACACAAAGAGAAACAAACCGATTTTGATGGCCAGGGATATGTGGGATTGTCCAGCGAAACTGTGTCCTTGATGTTCGTTCTTTCGTAGATATCATCTAGTTGTATGTTAGATTATAAGGCCTGCAAAAAGAAATCATAAAGTCACTCACCAGGGAGCTCTATCCCAAAATCAGGTGTACTGTCATCAGAAAGGTCTCGCTCGTCGTTGATTGGGGCAAGTGGCGTCGAGAAGGGTACTTCTCCTGAAGCAATGATCACCTTGAGTTCTGCGAACAAGTCCAAAGGGCCTTCGTCGAACTCAAACATGCAGTCGCCGATCGTTTTATTCAGAAGCTCAGATAAATCAAGTTCAGATTCGGAGGGCCCATTATCTGCCACTGACACAGGTGCCGTGTATGGTAGCGAGTCGAGCGAGTCGTTAGGTAGCGCATCATAGAGATCCATGTCCATTGGAGAGTCGGCATTGGTATCAAAGAAGTCATCGGCGCCAACGAAATCATTAGTATGGGCCTGGACAACTTTTCAATGCTGCTCAGAACGTTTTCTTTGAGCATGACAGACATGAACACCTTGTATGATGTGTTTGTATATATGTCGAAACTCCATCAAACGATGATTGCCATCCTTGAGAGGGCACACCATGCATTGGACACACTTTTGAGTGCTATCGGAATATTGAAGGACTGCAGCATTAAGTCAGTAGAACATTCATACCACGAAATGAAAGAAAATGCACCAATACCATCAACTAAGTCTCTGTTATTCAGTGTCATACCAAACTGATCTAACAGTTATAAGTCTCGATTCAGTGACTTGACGCTCAATCCTCCAAGTCTGCGCTGATGCGTATGATCACGTGAGCTTCCACCTTTGAAATCAACAAGTCTGAAGTCCCACGACGCAATATCTCCAATCAACAACTCAGTCTTCATCAACTCTCCACAATGACCAATGAAATCACCCACTTTGCGACCATTATCACTCCAGAGGGCCATTTTGATAATTCTGATGGTGCACCGTGGCAGTGCGTCCTCCTTACAATGTGTTTTTCAGGCAGGCTCCCAAGGCAGACAATTCAGCGAACAAAAATTGTAAGTACTTGTTGTTGCCGTCAACACGCTTGCTCATTGTTATGTATGATAGCCTGTCCATATTTCAGTTGCTATTGCTGAAGAATATGGGCCATTTACCTCCCTGGTTATGGAAGCTATATCAGTGGATCTTTGCTCTACTCGTTCGAATTCACCATTAATGGATGATGTGAGTTCTGAATTCTGTACTGAATATTTTTAGATCTTACTTTGCGCAGTCAACTCCCAGTCAAGCCAACAACAATACTTCCCCCCAAGAGGATGTCAGTATCCCATTTCTCCCACTTCGAGGAACCTTCGACTATGCTAATCCGATGGAATGGGCCGTGCTATCGAAGGATATCGAAGGATGGTTGGTGACCGAAGTAGATAACAGGTCTCAATTATGGACATGGGGATGTGATGCTTTCTGGCTCACATTTGTCGCAGCATACCCTTTATTTCCCAGAGGCAAATGGCCAATGTGGGACCCTCGCGTTCCTTTGGAGGGGACATTTATTCAGGAGTGGTTGGGATGGTCGAGTGATATTGACGCCATGCAACTACGGGGGAATCATTCTCTCCTGACTCTACTCAGTGTACTGTGGGCCAAATTCAACAAACATACTGCGCTCTTTTACCCTTTCCCTCTCCTTGCTGTCGACCGACTCTAGGTCACTTCTGTTTGTGTGCTGATATGAATTTGTTGATTAGCTATTAGTCTGCATTGTATGTATACTACTTACTGTGCCAATGATAGCATTGTTTTATGCTTCCGAGTCAGCGTGATTCTGCCGCAGAGACGCTTTTCATCGCCCAAGATTGTGATCTAGATAGTCCGTCTGTCGGTGCTGTCTTGGATGCAGCGCAATATGTACTGATAGATGTGGGATCAGCCATACAGGCTGCTTAGATATTAGCACCAGCTGGGTTACAGGCAAACTCAATCTAACGCGGAGTCGCCCGCTAAGTAAGAATAACTCCACCATAGGAGGCCGGAGCCTGAAAAAAAGGATTGGTGCAATCCTTTAGAACAACATGAAAGACGCATTGACCATGACAAACATGACCAAATGTCGAACACGCCCACTAGGAGTGGAAGATATTTGAGTAAGACTCAAACAAGAACACGTCGCTCGCAACGACGCTAGTTATCACGCGACCCATTAGCTTAGTGTAAATAAAATTAAACCCAAATCACAGGTCTGATTTTCGACTGTTCTACATGACTGACCTTGGATATGTCCTATATATGCACCGCAAAGGGTGTATACTGGCCCCGATTTGGACGGATTTTCAGCTGTAACCACGTCATCAGCCAGGATCGGGATAAAACCTTTCATAGACACCGCATATGTACCCTATGTAGGTTAAATTTATTATTTGTGTGGTAAGGCTGCAATCGAACCAGTATTTAGCATGTTGCTATGTGTTTTATATAACTTTCGCACCACCTCGGTTTGGGCCAAAGCGGCACTTGGCGGTGTAGGCCCCCCGCGATTATTTATTCGACTTCTTCTTTTTTTTATAAAAAATCCATTTATTGTCCGTTTGGATTTATTATCGCACTTGTGAGTTGGAGCTCAGTACAAACACAATTTGGCACACAACTAATTAATACAAAGTATCTGTTCAAGGTACCACTAACCTGGGACTGAGACCAGCTTTTCGAAATATGTAACCAATGTGGAAGGTATTCTGTGGCGATGGTGCTTCAATTGCATATCCCACACTAAGGAACTTGGGATGAGGACAGGGAAAAGGAAACATGGGTGGAGGTGCGGCAACGCTCGAACGCGAGTCATTCACTCAGTGTCCCCGGAGCCGGAGAGGACTATATCGTTCAATATCAGGCGAGTGCACATTGGCAAGGTTTGCAGCTCCGCCTCTGCCAATTGAGTGTCTGATAAGGGGATCATAAGCTTGTAAATTCAAGACCGCAAGCGATGTAGCACGCATACCTCACTTGAGCATGAGCATGCTTCTTTCTTTCCTCTTCGTCCATATTGTCGACGCTGGTGGCAGCTCCGTATTGAATATTCCCTACTCCGCCTCGTCCCGTGGAACAAATCATTGGATCACGAGAACGAGAACGAGAGCGGGAGCTTGATATGTTACCAAGACCGCCTCTTCCAGAAGAATGCTAAGATGTATTGGGCTTGCATCAACGTTGCGGGACATGATATCAGAAGGACATACAACGGGTTGGATTCAGCGTGGTGCGTCTTGACCCGCTGTTCATATTCTACCTGAACCACAGCATGCTAGTTAAGGGTAGTTACGGTCTGAGGTTGGTCTCTTACCAATTCCTGAGAAGGGGAGCGTATATTACCCGCTCCACCCCTACCCACCGAGAACATCTGCGTCTACCAAGAGCCATGTGAGTAATCATCTTAGAAAGAAAGATGTGCAACATACCCTGTCAGCATGCGCAAGTGGCTCCCGCCCACGAGTCAAATCAGAATCATCCGGACCATCGACGGAACGAGAATCACTTGAGATGGAAGAGCGTCGAATGTTACCCACACCGCCTCTACCTGAAGATTGCTAGCGCACGAAAGGATTATGGGATGTATTTTAGCAAATACGACTGCACTTACAAATGCATCGCGTCCCCGAGATACAGACCTCTCGTCGCCACTTGAATCTGCCATGAGTGCAAATTAGCTTCTGCAGCGAGAAATGATGGTGATGGAAAGATGAAAGAGAGTGGAATAAAGCTAGGAAGGAAGATGGCTATAAAAGGGACGGGAGATATGCAGCTACGGTTGTGCACGAGGTCGGATCCTGCACGAACTTTACCTACTATGACGCTCAAACAGGAAGACAACTTTTCCTGGGAGATAAGAAGAAACTGAAAGAGGCAGCCAAGGCCAGAGAAATGAAGAGTCAATGCGCAGTCGTGTAATTGCCCTTATTAGAGTTTTCATCTAAGCCATCTCTCCAAACTGGCGCTCATCTTTCTTCCGAATAGAACACATGCAAAACAGAAAACTCACTTGTTTCGTTCACCAACGTCGCCCTATCACCGCTGCCATGCGTAGACAACTGACTCAGCCTCTGCTGTGGAAATGACTTTGAAATGGAGATTTTTCACGAGTCTCCAGACATGTTGTTTGGCCGCTTATCGAATCTGCCAACAATCAAAGATTTATAGACCAACCATATATATCACTATTACGGGAATCGTGTCGAATTGTGTCGATATCGAGGGAGGATGTATACGTGTAAACCACCTTGCATGCGTTGCATGATGTCGATCATGTGAGTATACTTGCGCTCCAGTTCGACCATGTGGCGCTTGGAGGTCAACCAGAGTGACCAGTCCCCTACTTATCACTCGTCCGAAAATTCTCGGTTCCAACTTCCCAGGAGTTGCGTCACTGCAAGGTACGGGCATCGATATCGCTCCTTCAGGCTTCATAATGCAAGACCCCGATCCAGCTTCGTCTATCGCACAATTGATGAGGTCGGACAACCTGTGATTGGGCTGGGCCGAGCATTAGCTCGGTCGGACGCTGCCGCTCGGGTGGGCGGGAGAACTCGACATGCGGGCTGATTGAACGACCATTATGAGTGAAGATATACGAATCTATCAATTACGGACCAGATCTAGAGAAATTGAGCACGGGTATTTAAAATATCAAAGAACGAGGTGATACGATGGAAATTATACTTGGGGCAAAATTATGAGAGCGAGCGGATCGTATGGTGCAGCTATGAAGGGAAGCGGGAACAAGAAGGAAAAAGGCTTGGCCGCTTGCCGCTCAGCTGGGCCGGTTCCTTCCGAGGAACCGGCACCTTCCCTATTTTTGTTGGTTCCTATTCATGTACGTTCTGATTCAGCTCAACACCCTCGTTCATTCGATCGTGTAGTCCTAATTCTAACTTATCCAAACGTCTACTGTAACTGTTCACACCGCTTGAATCACAAACATGCCAGGCTCACCATCCGATCGCGCTCTGCCCCCACTTCTGTTTCACGACAGCGAATCTCAAGACCCACGGACATCTATTACACTTCATTTTTTACTTCTGCCTACGAGGAACCTCCAACACTTGGTTTTTTCTCTCACCTAGATGCACCTTCCTCCCAAGTTGCCAACCCGCACGATATTGCACCCTACTTCAACGCGATCCCACGTCTCGCTCTGGCCTGATTTTTGACAACTTCGGTTTCATGGATGCATAGTACCGTGACCTCAGCACACCCGCGACCATTTATTCGACTTGCGTCGCACTTGTGAGCTGGAGCTCAGTACAGACATAAATTGGCACACAACTAATTAATACAAAATATCTGTTAAAGGTACCAACTAGGACGAACTGTTCGAAATATGTGACCAATATAGAAGGTATTCTGTAGCGAGGGTGCTTTGATTGCATATCCCGCGCTAAGGAACTTGGGATGAGGACGGGGAAGAAGGAACATGGGTAAAGGTACGGCGATGCTCGAGCGCGGGTCATTCTTCCCGGGACTCGGGATCCCTGGAGCCATGGCTGGAGGGGTGGGATACCTTGTTCCACAGAGCAGCAATTCCATGTTTCTCTTTGGCATCGCGGGAAGGTGTCCGTCCACTTGGGTCGCGCGACGCGGAGCGGGAGCGTATGTTGCCAGCCCCACCGCGCCCAGTAGACTCAAATTCAGCGTGATGATGGACTACACGTTCAATATCAGGCGAGTGCACATTGGTAAGGTTTGCAGCTCCGCCTCTGCCAGTCGAGTGTCTGATAAGGGGATCATAAGTTTGTGAGTTCAAGATCACAAGCGAATGCAGCACACATACATCGCTTGAGCATGAGCAAGAGCATGCTTCTTTCTTTCCTCTTCGTCCATACTGTCGATGCTGGGAACAGCTCCATGTTGAATGTTGCCTACCCCGCCTCGTCCCGTGGAATGCACTAATGGACCACGAGAACGAGAGCGGGAGCTTGATATGTTACCAAGACCGCCTCTTCCAGAAGAAAGCTAAGATGTATTGGGCTTGCATCAATGTTGCGGGACATGACATCAGACGGACATACAATCGAATTGGATTCAGCGTGGTGCTTCTTGACCTGTTGTTCATATTCTGCCTGAACCGCAGCATGCTCGTTAAGGATAGTTACGGTCTGGGAGTGGTCTCTTACCAAGTCCTGAGAAGGGGAGCGCATATTACCCGCTCCACCCCTACCCACCGAGAACATATGCATCTACCAAGAACCATGTGAGTAAGCATCTTAGAGGATCGAAATATGTGCAACATACCCTGTCAGGGTGCACAGCTTGCTCCCGCCCACGAGCTGAATCAGGACCATCGACGGGACGAGGATCACTTGAGATTGAAGAGGATCGAATGTTACCTATACCGTCTCCACCCGAGGATTGCTAACGCGCAAAAGCATTATGAGATGTATTCTGCGAATACGACTGCACTTACAAGTGATTCACGTCCCCGAGATACAGACCTGCTCTCGACGTTAATTGAATCTGCCATGAGCACAAATTAGCTTCTGCAGCGAGAAACGATGGTGATGGAAATATGAAAGAGAGTAGAGAGAGTCAAGCTACACAGGAAGACAGCCATAAAAGGGGTCCAAGAGACGGTGGCAGGGGAAATATGTGTCATTGCAGCTACAGCTGTCCACGAGGTCGGATCCTGTACAAACTTTGCCTGCGATGACGGACTGACAGCGAGACAGGTTCCCCTGAGGCTGGGAGATAAGAAACCCAAAGAGGCCACCAAGGCACGAGAACTGAAGTCAATGTGCTGGTCGTGTAATAGCCCTTTATTAGAGTTATCATCTCTCCAAACTAGCGCTCAGCGCTCATCTTTCTTCCGAATACAACACATATGTAAAACAGAAACTCACTTGCTTCGTTCACTAATGTCGCCACATCATCTCTGTCATGCGTAGGCACCTGATTCAGCCTCTGCTGTGGTAATGACTTTGAGTCTCCAGACATGTTCTGTTTATCGAATCTGCCAACAATCGAAGATTTATTGACCGACTATATCACTATCACGGGAGTTGTGTCGAATTGTGTTGATATCGAGGGAGGATGAGTACCAGTCGGGGTGTATGCATATGGCGTTATATACATGATTTCCGGATCCAATGTGTTGTACATTGCAAGTACTGTGACTCATCAACGACGTTACGGTCGGATCTCTGTCCAAGAGCCAACGGCGGCCCGCCCACCGCCTCCTGTCACAACGGATCTGGTTCTGTACCGACGGGCCTTGTCTGGATTTCCTCCAAACAAGTACTCGTACCACTTACACACATGTTGGCCATTCTGCCATTGATTGGTTTGTCGACCGTGACTCACACCAACAGCGACGCCGCTGCCAGCACCAAGTTCAAGAGGACTGATCTGAGACCCCGAAAACGAATATGACACCGCCAAGGCACCACATACGTAATACGTACAGCATCGGCAGCAACTTTCGAAATGAATCTCAATCATCGAGCATCATCGATTCCACCTTCAACGTCATCAATGATCACTTTGTAGTTACTCGCGATTTCATCGTACCTTGAAGTGACGCAGCTTCCTGGAACCGGACGAGTAACAAGGTACCATGCAGTCAATCAATTCACAAATTCGGACAAGAGGGGACGGTATTAGACTTCAGCCATGTGATATTCCCCGGTTAATAACTGTTCGCTTCCTGGAGGTCGAGCAAAGTCATTTTTGGACAGTTCATATGTCCGATCAACGAGACCTCCGAGGATTTCCACGGGATGATAATTTCCACTAAGAGACAACCACGTTGCAAAACTTCAACGCCTACAAAGTCATACAAACTAAGAGAAAGCGCCATTAATTCATAATACAAGTGAGTAAGCTTAACGAGAGCAAGTTGCAAATGACGACGATCTACACCTTGGAAATTGTGAGTGCTAAAGCGACATGTTAGAATATGAAATGTACGGACCTCCCAAAGCTCCTGATCACGCGACCTCCATCCTCGTACCCGCCTCTACCTCCAGAACCTTTAGATGCGTCAGACCACATGCCCCGCGGACCCAGTCGCGTACGAGGCGGTATTTTCGTGTTTCCGTGCATCCAGGAACGTCACACTGTGGTTTCTCCTTCGGCAGAGGTGGCTGTGGCGCCAGCAAAGTGCCGGAAAGGACAGAGATGGGCACGCCTAATGTGAGGTGCATCTTGCCCTGAGCAACATCCTCCTGTGACATAGTAGACGAATCCGCCAATGGTCGTGTGCTGGACACCCACCGCCAAGTAGTCGGTAGGACGACCTCCTTCTCCTCCTGCTCGACCTCACGCTCACCTTCGGATGCACTGGCCTCTGCGGTGGAAAGCGCGCTGCGCTTGGCTTTAGACTTGGACTGCTTTTTGAGGAGGCGGTTGATAGTCTCTGCCTGCAGAGGTGGAGTCGTACATAGTAGGGGATGACAGATAGAATGCCGGATATGGCGCGTGAAGTGACGAAAAATGTTCAGTGCCCTCCTACATGTAGTAAATATATCCGACGAACCTTCTCGTCCTCGAGCTTTTTCTCGGTGAGATTGCGACGTTTTCGTGCCGTCTCTTCGCGTCGAAGTGCGAGCTCGCTCTCTGTGAGCTGTTTCTTCTTTCGAGAGGATTCGCCAGTGGCTGTCAATGAAGGTTAGCGTTCGGCGGGAAGGAAAACAAAATGTGTAAAAATGGCAATATATGGGATGCGAACATAACAACCCGTCAGAGAAATGACAAGCTTTAGGAACTCGAAGGGAGAATAAAGGAGACAAGAAGGGAGCATACATAGAGATACATGCGAAGAGCCTACAACACTCGCAAGAACCGCCTGGCGGGAAGTCATCGGGCGCGTAGAACCCACCGCCTCCCCTTCGTCATCTTCATCTTCTGACTCTACGTCGATATCTACGCGTCATAAGCCCAGCAATCAGTCGCGCGCGCGAGGAGAGACCACGCAGAACACACCACCAGAACGCCCACGCGATCCAGTATCTTCAGTGCTAGGCACGCTCGGTAGCTTGAGTTTGATCTTAAGACGAGGCTGCTTGGGCGGAGACGGAGGAGGAGAAACCTCCTCAGACTCCGGAGCATCCTGAGCGCATAGAATCAGTATGCTAATAACCAGAAGTAAATGATATCAACACACCTCTTGTTCAGCTTCAGCTTCCTCTTCCTCCTCCTCAGGCTCTAATTTCTCCTCCTCCCCTTCATTCTCATCATTTTCATCCTGAAGCTTCTGATTCACCTCATCGATCTCCATCTCCGCGTCAGAGCCCGAATCCGACATTTGCATATCTGCTTGTAATAGTAATAGTCAGCGAGCAGACACAATATATTTATATTTAGTCGAGGTGTGGGAGCGGGAAAGCGGGAGAAAGACGGTCATGAATAACTTGGACAGACCTGAACCGTTGTATTCGTCGTCATCGTCGTTGGACACGCTTCTGACGACTCTCCTCATGTTGCATTGATCTGAAGAAATTTGAAACCCAGATACCTTACACAGGACATACAAGCAGTGACATCGTTCAATTTGAATTTCTCAATTGACCACCCATTACGTGATGGCATGCTCAACTCATTCCATTCGTCTGGGAGTGTCGCTTAGAGGAACTCGTGAGTCGTCAGCACAGCGATAACTTGATTGTAGGTCTCGATCGAAGGACCACAGGTGGCAGCTTGACCCTGCTCCACTGTAACCGAATCTCGACAATCCCATATACCTGAGATTGCACCTGCCGATAGCACTTTATTGTCATCTGAAGAAGCCTCTGACATCTTAGAACTCCGGCGTTGCAATCCTTGTGCATTATACCAACACAGGCTAGCTTCAATCTCCGCAACCTCCGAGTGATAGCTCAAAATGCGGTCGCTGGTTCGGAATGTGATGATGCATGATGCACAACAGTTCACTTCATCAAGCATCATGCATATGGTCGGGTCCAACTTATTTGCTTCCCACTTACATGCACCGCCTCCTGGTTTCATCTCACTACCACTACGTACTCTCCAGCAAATAATGACGTCCGTGCTACGTATTCAACCAAAAAAAAACGCTACATCTTCCCACTAGTAAGTGATGTAAACAATGTGTCCTGAGTTCAAGTCAGACTTGTCTTTTTACTCCTTTCGTCAAGATCTCGAAACGTTTTTGCCTCGCGCTCAGGTAGTGTCGCTTGCGCCCAGAACGACATGCATACAAGCCATAAAGATAGACGCCACGATTTCTCACAGTACAACCTCGCTTGAACCTCAAGGCCTCACCGGCTCCGGTCACCTGCAATTGCGGTCCAATTCAATTCACGAAATCCACTACAGGCCTCCCAGAATCAACCGAAGATAAGTACTGCAGGACAGAACTAACCATAAGTACTAGTGACTAGATCTAAGATCATGATGAGGTTTGGATTCGGACGCCATCCATGATTACACCAACGTGGCAGCTGCAGGGCACTAGCATAGAAGCAATGCAGTTTGGGCATTCATTAATGCTTTCGGCCGTTCTTGGATCACTCAAGTACTCAGGCGCTTTGCAAATTTAGTTAGTGGGTATGAAGGCTTTATAGTACTATTTAATACGCGCAATCAGCTGTTTTTAAACCTGCTCACTCCTGTTGACCATTCGATTCAGCGCAACGCTGCAGACGTCCATTTGTACTAACAGCAGGCTCATTACTGGCATGGGTAACATCTCGTCAGTAAAAGTATCTTCAAGGCCTCAGCGGCAGAGTCATATTGTGAGGCATTAATTGTCTCGGTCATTAGATTCAATCACTGACTTTGCCATCACATTGACAGATCAAAAGTGGCAACAACAATTCTGTAGATAATACTCCCGCCTCCGCAGATTCTGCAATGTGAGCTTTCAACCGAGGATCATGAAGAAATGATTTCTCATGCCACGACAGCCGCCCGTTGACGAGACCAGTCGTACAAGTGCCAGTATCCAGTATCACTATGGAGCCGTATGTCCGATCATCATATCGTGATGGATAGCACTGAACATGCGGGCCATAGAGATGCATCGTTTCAAATATCACCGCTAGTCCAGGCACCCAACACCGTGCGTGAAAATCTTGTACCGTAAGTATTTCACGAGGCTCTGGGTTATAAGATACTTCCTCGAGAGATAACAGTGGCGCTGTGACTGTACTACAGCCGGTTCCCCATGGTACACATGAAGCGCAGCCGTAAGTGCAAATTTCCTCATAAACTGCATATATCAAAACACGAGGCACGGACTCAGAGTGGCCTTCGATGCGGACCCATTTGCCATTCCGTCTACATCCATCAACAAGCAATCAGATTATCCGACGTCATCTGGTAACTTGGGCGATATCTGGAGGTGCTCAATGACCACCGATCCAGCGACCTCTACCGAGGTTCATATGATGCTACCCTGCAAATCTCGCCGACTAATATTTGTTGGACAGGTTGCTGTCAAAACTATAAGGATAGCGGACATACGTAATGAACTAGCTATCCAAAGAGCGAAGAAGGTATGCTAATATTTATTCCGTGATATGAAGTGCATTGAATGCCCGCTCGCAGAGACTTCGTCGTGAAGTAGCCGTGTGGATCAGATTGAGGCATGCGCATGTTCTCATTCTTTACGGCACGGTCTCCGGTTTTGGTCAACTGCCTGCTCTTGTTTCTAAATGGATGCATAATGGGGCACTTGATGGCTACCTGGAGCGCACGAGCCTCACTATGGAACAGAAACTAAAGCTGGTGAGATTTATAATGCCAAACATAAGTCCCTACTCAATGGATGCCCTTATTTAGTTGAAACAAGTGGTGGATGGCTTGAGATATCGTATGGGGTCGCCGTTCCGAATACACGTTTTCTCTCTGACAACCTCTCTAGTTCATGAACATGAAGTAATTCACGGGGACCTGACCAGCGTATGTGCTCTTCGATACTTCAGAGTCCTTACTAACTCTATAATTGAAGACAAATGTTGTGATCGACCACGATGGCAATGCACTTTTGGCAGATTTCGGTCTCTCGGTGGCTCTCGCAGAGAATGACAGAGCGTACTACAACTCGTATTCGAGTAGCGCTATCCGGTGGTTAGCGCCCGAGTTGATTGGCTCACTGGAACCAGAAAGCAATCTGGACAACACTCGCGGCGATCTCGACTTCCTGAAACCGAACAGTCAGAGCGATGTATTTTCGCTCGGTTGCATCATGCTACATGTGAGTCACGTATGCTAGACCCTGTTCGAGTTTCACCTGAATATTGTATCGTACAGGTCTTCTCGGGTAGACCTCCCTTCTGGTGGCTTAGAAATGTTCGACAGCTATTCAGTGCTCGGTTCAAGCGCGTAGAGCCATATCAGCTCGAACCAAGTGTGACCGTTAGCCACCAGCATTTAGATTTCATGCGGAAATGTTGGTCAGCCAAGCCTGAGGATCGTCCTTCCACTGGGGATGCTGCTTCCTTTGTGGAATACGAACTGGCCAGTTTATTTATTTATTTTATACCTCATCTAACTTCTTTACCAGAGACGTGCAAGCGGTGCCATGACTATACTACAGCCGGTTACCCCTGATACACATGAAGCACCGTCGTAAGTGCAACTTTCCTCATAAACTGCAGATATCAAAATACGAGGCACAGATTGAGTGTGGCCTTCGATGCGGACCCGTTTACCATTCCGTCTACATCCATCAGGAAGCAATCAGATTATCCCGCATCATCTGGTGGCTTGGGCGATATCTGGAGGTGCTCGATGACCATCGATCCAGCAACCTCCACTGAGGTATATATGATGTTACCCTGCGAATCTCGCCGACTAATATCTGTTGGACAGGTTGCTGTCAAAACTATCAGGATAACGGACATACTCAATAAAGAAGCCGTTCAAAAAGCGAAGAAGGTATGCTAACATTTATTCCGTAATGTGAAGAGCATTGAATGCCCGCTCGCAGAGACTTCGCCACGAAGTAGCCGTGTGGCTCAAACTGAGGCATGCGCATGTTCTCATTCTTCACGGCACGGTCTCTGATTTTGGACCATTGCCTGCCCTTGTTTCTACATGGATGCACAATGGAGCACTTGATGGTTACGTGAAGCGCACGAGCCTCACCATGGAACAGAAACTAAAGCTGGTGAGATTTATCATGCCAAATATGAGTCCTTACTCAATAGATGCCCTTGTTTAGTTGAAACAGGTGGTGGATGGCTTGAGATATCGTATGGGATCACCGTTCCGAATACAGGTTTTCTCTCTGACAAACTCTCTAGTTCATGAACAGGGAGTGATCCACGGGGACCTGACCAGCGTATGTACTCTTCGACGCTTTGAAGTTCTTACTGACTCTATAATTGAAGACAAATGTTGTGATCGACCGCGATGGCAATGCATTTTTGGCAGATTTCGGTCTCTCGATGATTGTCGCAGAGAGTGACAGATCCTTCTACAATTCTTATTCAAATGGCGCTATCCGGTGGTTAGCGCCAGAATTGACCAGCTCACCAGATCCAGAAAGCATTCCGGATGACAATGACAGCGATGTCGACTTCCTGAAACCGAACAGTCAGAGCGATGTATTTTCGCTCGGTTGCATCATGCTATATGTGAGTCACGTATGCTAGACCCTGTTCGAGTTTCACATGAATCTTGCATCGTACAGGTTTTCTCGGGTAGACCTCCCTTCTGGTGGCTTAAACATGTTCGACAGATATTCAGTGCTCAGCTCAAGCACGTGGAGCCATATCGGGTCGAACCCAGCGTGACCGTTAGCCACCAGCATTTAGATTTCATGCGGAAATGTTGGTCAGCCAAGCCTGAAGATCGTCCTTTTACTTGGGATGCTGCTTCCTTTGTGGAATACGAATTGGCCAGTTTATTTGTTTATTTATACCCCATCTAACTTCTTTACCAGGGGCGTGCAAGTGGCGCCGTGACTATACTACAGCCGGTTAATTCTGTAGACAACACTGCCGCCTCCGAAGATTCCGCAACGTGAGTTTTCAACCGAGGATCGTGAATAAATGGTCACTCATGCCATGATAGCCGCCTGTTGACGATACCAGTCGTACCAGCGCCAGTATCCAGTATCACTATGCAGCCGTATGTCTGATCACCATGTCATGATGGATAGCACTGAACATGCGGGCTACAGGGATGCATCGCTTCAGCTTCAAAGATCACCGCAAGTTCAGCCAGTCCCAGCATCCGATATCACTACTCTCCAGCCGTATGTCTAATTACTATATCATTATGGATAGCACTGAACATGCAGGCTACAGAGATGCATCAATTCAAATACCTGCACTGCAAGTCGATGTGCAGTTCGATCTTCCTATATCATCCAAGACAGTGGATGAAAATGTTGCACCGTAAGTATTTCACGCGGCTCTGGGTTATAAGTCGCTTCCCTCACGAGATAACAGTGGCGCCGTGACTATACCACAGTCGGTTACCCCTGGTACAAATGAAGTGCAGCCGTAAGTGCAAATTTCCTCATAAACTGCAGATATCAAAACATGAGGCACGGACTTAGAGTGGCCCTCGATGTGGACCCATATGCCATTCCCTCTACATCCATCAGGAAGCAATCAGATCATCCCACATCATCTGGTGGCTTGGGCGATATCTGGAAGTGCTTAATGACCATCGATCCAGCAACTCCAGCGACATCTACTGAGGTATATATGATATTGCTCTGCGAATCTCGCCGACTAATATCTGTTGGACAGGTTGCTGTCAAAACCATTAAGACTGCGGCTATACACAATGAAGATGCTATCCAAAAAGCGAAGAAAGTATGCTAGCATTTATTCCGTAATGTGCAGTGCATTGAATACCCACTCAGAGACTTCGTCGCGAAGTAGCCGTGTGGATCAAACTGAGGCATGCGCATATTGTCGCTCTTCACGGCACGGTCTCCGGTTTTGGACCATTACCTGCCCTTGTTTCTACATGGATGCACAATGAGGCACTTGATGGTTACCTGGAGCGCATCGGCCTCACCCTCACCATGGAACAGAAACTGGAGCTGGTGAGATTTATCATGCCAAATATGAGTCCTTACTCAATAGATGCCCTTGTTTAGTTGAAACAGGTAGTAGATGGCTTAGGATATCGTATGGGATCGCCGTTCGGAATACACGTTTTCTCTCTGACAACCTCTCTAGTTCATGAACATGAAGTAATTCACGGGGACCTGACCAGTGTATGTACTCTTCGATGCTTCGGTGTCCTTACTAACTCTATAATTGAAGACGAATGTTGTGATCGACCGCGATGGTAATGCATTTTTGGCAGATTTTGGTCTGTCGTTGGCTCTCGCAGAGGGTGACAGATCGTACTACCAGTCGTATTCGAAAGGCGCTGTCCGGTGGTCGGCGCCCGAATTGATCATTCCACTGGAATCAGAAAGCATTCCGGATGGCAGTAACAGCGATGCTGACTTACCAAAACCGAACAGTCAGAGTGATGTATTTTCACTCGGTTGCATCATGCTACATGTGAGTCGCGTATGCTAGACTCTGTTCAAGTTTCACCTGAATCTTGCATCGTACAGGTCTTCTCGGGTAGACTTCCCTTCTGGTGGCTTGGAGATGTTCAACTGGTATTCAGAGCTCAGTTCGACCGCATAGAGCCATATCGGGTCGAACCCAGTGTGATCGTCAACCCCCGGCATTTGGATTTCATGCGGAAATGTTGGTCAGCCAAGCCCGAGGATCGTCCTTCCACTGGGGATGCTGCGTCCTTTGTGGCATACGAACTGGCCAGTTTTATTTATTTATTTATACCTCATCTAACTTCTTTACCAGGGACGTGCAGCTCGATTTAGAAATGTGCGCTAGTCAATTGCGAACAATCTGATCCTTCGCTCATTTATCTCATTAGACCTTTTTCGCGCCTGGACAGCAAAGCAACAATAGTGGCTATGTGAGTCCAGTTTTATATCCTTTTTGAGCTCTTGCCAGGTCTGACACTGAGACAGGGCAACAACTTCCAGGATGATGACACGAACCGTACGCCTCGTCGCTCAGCAGACCCATCATCTCCGCTTGATCCGCGCAATTTGTTCGGTTTCCTGCGCTCCAACACTCGACCTACAAATGCGTCCCTATCAATTCGCCTCCCGCCCCGGCGTTTGAATGTCAGCTTATTTCCTGTGAGAATCTCCAGGCGTCCCGTGGATGTTGATCCTTGCAGTATGGAAGATGTGAGTCGCTTGTCATCACTACGGGCCTTTGTGATAACACTCACATTATTTTGCAGCGATATGCCATTGCCCCTGAAACCGACGCGGAAGCAGCTGCAGCTATGCAACGTACGAATAGCAACAATGTCGACAGCTCAACGCGGCAAGTACAAGCTGTAGCGGGGGCACAAGGGTCCCAAGGACAAAGTCCTCAAGGGCAACGTTCTGATGTCGAAACAGACAAAATTCTGATAGGATGCTGTGGATTTTATCTTGTTCGTCGTCGGCCTGCGCAGAACTAGTCCTTCCATCGATTTATCATGGAGGCCATTGTGGTTCTTCTGCGAAATCATTTCTCGACGCGCATGAGTCAACGCAAGCACTTGAGGATGGAAGAGCGGATACGGTAGTGAAGGATTTGAGTGTGCATAGGATAGGCTGAAGGACGAGAGTAGTGAGTGTGGGTGGTTTGGTGACGCCGTCGTATGTGAGTGATTATAGGGCTGGAGCGGCTGATGGTTTGAATAGGCTTCAGATATGTGTAGAATAGTCACTGTATCAGCGTCATTATTAGACTCGTAACCTACGTCATTATCAGACTCAGTGAATACTGCCTTGTTGTCAAACACCGGTCCGTTATACTTAGACGAACTGCTAATTAGAGCGGCCGATAGATAGTTCAAGTCAAGTTGCAGTGGATGCACATTGGTCTCAGATGCTAACGGTGTACTATGTCGTATGACGAGAGCTGATAGTGTGAGCGAGTTTGAAGTGCGTAACAGATATCACTTGTACCATCTCGTGAAGCTTGTGATTGTACAAAGTCTTTGGCTGTCGGACGAGAAAACAGGAGGTGGTGAATGAGGTTGGCGATAGCATTCCATTCGCCTAGGAGTGTCGCTTGTGAGTCGTGAACACAGCGATATATGGATTGTAAGTCTCGATGGAAGAACACCTCTGATCATGTATGTGGCAGCTTGACCTGCTCCCGGACTGTAACCGAATCTCGGAATTCATCTGCTCCGCGGACCGAGTGATAACTTAAAATGTGGTCGCTAGTTCGGAATGCGCTTGCTTCCCACTTACATGATGCACCGCCTCCCGGTTTCATTTCACTACGAGCCAGTTCGGCAACTCGATGTTGGGGCGTATTTGCCATGTTGCACATCTGGCGCAATGTGAGTTGCACCGGCATGCTCCCGGCATATAGTCGGAGCTTGAATGTAATCCTAGGTTAGACGACTGTATCCCTGGGCTTGTGAATCCTTCATAGTACTATGGAGTCCCTACCCGAAGTCTTTCCAGGGCTTCGTCTTCAAAACCGGTCTCAGGTTCATCATAAAATCATACAGTATGTAGTACTTCTACTCAGCATTCTCATCCATGCCTCCGGCAGTCTTGTAGCATCTATGTACCCAAGGGACCCACAACCCTACCATACATCAGCGCTTTCTGGTGAAGCATGGGTGGTCGAATTACTCACTGGTCATCTGGAGCGCATTCGTTGTGAGCTTGGAGTGCATGCCCATGTCTTTGCAGAGCTCATATCAGAACTCCGTACCCTTGGGTATTCCGACTCCAAGTTTGTCTCTCTAGAGGAGCAACTCGCCATTTTCCTGTATGCCGCTGTCACAGGCCTGTCAATCAGGCATATTGGTGAAAGATTTCAGTGTTCCAATGAGACAATATCTCGGTAAGTGTCATATTTTCATGGACTGGACTCATTTGTCATGCTATATCTAGATACTTTCGAAGGATGCTCGTAATTCTAATCAACCCCGCCATTCTATTCAAAATACGTCCACCTCCCATCAGATGAAGCAGTTTCTCGCAAAAATTCACCAGAATCCCAAATTCTGGCCGTTTTTTAAGGACGCCATTGGGGCGCTTGATGGGAGCCATATCCATGCTACACCTCCTGCACTTGAACGTGCTGCCTACCGTGATCGCAAAGGTCTCGTCTCTCAAAACTGCCTGTTCGCATGCGACTTTGACATGAATTTTACCTATGTCCTTACCGGTTGGGAGGGATCCGCCACAGATGCACGTGTTTTCAAGGACGCGTCTACCAAAGACCTTAAGATCTCCCAAGAAAAATACTTTCTAGCTGATGCTGGTTACCCTCTACGCCGTGGACTCCTGATACCATACCGTAATGTCCGCTACCATCTCGCTGAGTGGGGATGAGCGAGTGTAAGGTAAGACAGTCCATATTCTTTGGAACGCACACTAACATTGATGGTAGGCCGTGCAATAAAGAGGAGCTATTCAATCTTCACCATGCCATGGCAAGGAACGTCATTGAACGTGTCTTCGGTGTCTTAAAGCATTGCTTCCGCATCCTCATCCTCGCACCAAGGTATAACTTAAACATTCAAGCGCAGATTCCAGCTGCTCTATGTACAATTCACAACTTTATACACCTGCACGACCCACAGGAGGGTCCTATCCCAGATACTAACTCAGATGGGGATCCGGCTGAGGATGAGACTGACCCACATGAGGCAGTGGTACCAGAGGAAGAAACAGCAGATATTGAAATGAGCCGCTTGCGCGACAACATCACTGAAGACATGTGGGCTCAATATGGGCAAGTTTTGCATGAACGAGTACTAGCAGATGGTGATGACTTAGATGAAGAGGACTTACTTGGCCTGGATGGTGATGACAACGCAGACGAGGATGAGGGTGCAGATGCAAACAATGATATTCATGTATAGTTCTTATGCGTGTATTAGAACCCAATGCTACATGATTGTGGACTCGAAAATGATGGTGGGACAACAAACAACAAAGCAGACAGAAAACAGTGCGACAATCACAGAACATACAGCCTAAGATACATTGTACAAGTAAGGGATGAGATGTGAAAGTGATACCTACTTCGCTGCATGAGCCTCAAGAAGCGCCTTGATATAAGAGCGGCGTGGTCCCAGTGGGCTTTGCACATAAATCTCCATCGCCCGCTCATTGCTTGTAAAAATTAGTAACAGTCGGCCCAAGTCCTCTGCAGGCACCTCCACGTCTTCGGTTTGCATAAGGATCATGGCGCGATCAAGAGCGGTTGCAACCAAGGGGGGAGGGGGTGGAGGAGGTGGTAGTGGTGGTGCAGGCACAGGCGCTGCAGTGACGGCTTTTTCGAGAATGTCACCAATGCGGTTGATGGAACCCTGCATGCCAACAACAGCAGTGGCAGGTGAAACCTTCAACCCTCGTGCTGCACTGGTCATCATTGCGACCGCACTGTCACCGTGACGTCCAGATCACAATTTTTTTGCAGGAGGGGGTGCTGATACCAAGGTAGAGGACGGCAAGGGACCAGAAAATGACAGATAGCTGGATAGGTGAGTTGATGATTCCATGTCGCACGATGCATCATCATGAGTGCGTTTTCCAGTGCCAATACTGGATGCAACAGTGGAAGGAGGCAAGATGGGAAGACGAGAAGCATTGAAGTTGGTATCACGAGGCAGTTCCATGGTAGCAGCAACAGGGTTATTACTGGCACTGGCAGCTGATGCGATGATGGTTGCAGCAGCAGCAGTAGTGATGACATGCTCTGCGCCAGGCTCAACATCATCGTCAGCCAGTACTGGAGCTGCAGCAGCAGCCAGATGAAATGTGTGAGTTCCCTGAGCGCCAGTGCCATTTGGGAAGATCTCAGCTAGTTTGTCGTAGTATATCCACCCGCTGTTGGCAAATGGCTGCATTGAAGCGCGGGACGTCTATTTAATATATTAGATTACAGTAGATAGCTTTGAACAGGGGACGTACACTTGATGTGACGTAGTTATTGAATACCTCTAATGCAGTCCTTCCTTCGATTCCAGCGCCTCTGGTATTATCCCAGTGAGCTCCTGAGACGTTGTGATAGTTTTGGATCTCTCGGTATATCCCTCTGAGCTGGTACAGGGGTAGATATTAGTAGAATGGGACGTAGAGAATCTCAATGCACTCACCGTGTTCCATTTACTTCTACAGTGTTTATTTGTCTTTGGAGGGCCTGCAGTTAGCAGGTCGGCCCTTGCAAGGGCAGTTGCTGCTGAGGTAAATGTAGACGGTGAAGGATCTTCAACTCAGCTGAGGGTGCAGCTGATATAATTGTTGAAGGGAGGAAAATATGAGTGCGATATATTCGTCCCTTAGGGGAAGCGGAGAAAGCAAATATCCACTGGTCAACTCTAGGGGGAATGCGCAAAGCGCGTGATAAGGCGAAAGCGCGGGAACAAAGGCGCTATAGGCGCGCGAAGCGCGGGAAAGTCGCGCGTCGAAAAGCGGAACTGGGTGAAAGCGGTATGCGAGCGATAGTGAGATGTTAAGACGTGTACTGAGATGCTGATAAGACAACTGATGCGGATATGGCCACTAGAGCTAACTGCTACTAGGGCTTGCGATGATTTATTCAAAACATAATAAAAACTCGGAGATGGTGACTGTCTATGATGGTGGTGGTCCGTGGTAATGTGTGTTGTGTAAAGTAAAAAATGTGTAATGAAAAATGTGTACCAAGTGAAAATAAACATGGTACGATGTTGAAATAAATGATAAATGGAGAAATGCATACCTGGGAACTTGGTTGGACATGGGAAAACACAGTGGGAAGTCAGGCGCCCTATAGCGCTTAGGCGCGGGAAAATTCGCTTAAAGCGCGCGCAAGTCGCGCAAGTGTCGCCTATGTCGCGGAAGTGTCGCCTAAGTCGCGCGCGTCGCGCGAACGTCGTGTTTATCGCGCAAGTGTCGTGTTACATGCATGATACTGTAGACTCGACCTATGTTGCAATATGTGCCATTGTGAGGCTACCCAGGATCGAGTCTCTACAACGGCTTGAAACCGCCATCCCCAACCTCGGATTTGTTGCTGACTAGGTGATCGAGAAGAGCGTTCGTCTCTGCTACATTCCATTGCGCTTTTGGCTCAGCTGGTACTGGTACGACAGTAGCAGTGTTTGGCTCGGTAGCCATTATAACAGTAGTAAATTGGCCGCAAATAGATACAACAGCGACGACCGATGAATAAACTAGCTTGCAGAGGTGAGGGTCGAGCCAGTCCATTGTGGTGCTAGTCAGTAGATAGGGAAGGTTCGAGCTCTGACTGACCAAAGGTATATGCCGGTGTAGAGACTCGATCCTGAGTAGCCTCACAATGGCATATATTGCACTGTAGGTCGAGTCTACAATACTATGCATGCAACGCGACACTAGCGCGATAAACGCGACGTTCGCACAACGCGCGCAACATAGGCGACACTTTCGCAACATAGGCGACACTTGCGCGACTTGCGCGCGCTTTAGGCGAATTTTCCCGCGCCTAAGCGCCATAGGGCGCCTGACTTCCCACTGTGTTTTCCCATGTCCAACCAAGTTCCCAGGTATGCATTTCTCCATTTATCATTTATTTCAACATCGTACCATGTTTATTTTCACTTGGTACACATTTTTCATTACACATTTTTTACTTTACACAACACACATTACCACGGACCACCACCATCATAGACAGTCACCATCTCCGAGTTTTTATTATGTTTTGAATAAATCATCGCAAGCCCTAGTAGCAGTTAGCTCTAGTGGCCATATCCGCATCAGTTGTCTTATCAGCATCTCAGTACACATCTTAACATCTCACTATCGCTCGCATACCGCTTTCACCCAGTTCCGCTTTTTGACGCGCTTTGCGCATTCCCCCTAGAGTTGACCAGTGGATATTTGCTTTCTCCGCTTCCCCTAAGGGACGAACATATCGCACTCATATTTTCCTCCCTTCAACAAATATATCAGCTGCACCCTCAGCTGAGTTGAAGATCCTTCACCGGGAGCATGCCGGTGCAACTCACATTGTGCCAGATGTGCAACATGGCAAATATGCCCCAACATCGAGTTGCCGAACTGGCTCTTAGGCATGCCATCAATGTTCTCAACTGCACTGCATGTGATTTAATTATGTAAGCACTGGTGCCGCACACTCTCCGGCAGTATCATATGATGGGGCTTCCGAGTCTTTCTACTATTTAATAGGTGCAACCAGCTGGTCTTAAACCTGCTGACCCTTTGATTCAGCGCAACGCTGCAGACTTCCATCTGTACTAGTGATAGTAGGCTCATTATCATGGGTAACATCCCGTCAGTACTTCGAAAGCGTCGAAAAATTGTGAGGCATTAGTTGTCTCAGTCATTAGATAATAGATTCAATAGCTGACCTTGCCATCAGGTTATCACTAGTACAAATGAAGCGCAGTCGTAAGTGCGAATTTCTTCATAAGCTGCAGATGTCAAAACGCGAGGCACAGACTCAGAGCTGAGGCTCGTCCTTCCACTGGAGATGCTGCTTCCTTGGTGGAATACGAACTGGCCAGTTTATTTGTTTATTTTATACCTCATCTAACTTCTTTACTAGGGACATGCAGGTGACGCCGTTACTACACCACAGCCGGTCACCCCTGATACACATGAACTTGATGAAGCACCGTTGTAAGTGCAAATTTCCTCATAAGCTGCAGATGCCAAAACACGAGGCACAGATTCAGATTGGCCTTCGATGTGGACCCATTTGCTATTCCGTCTACATGCATCAGGAGGCAATTCAGTCATCCCATATCATCTGGTGGCATGTCCGATGTCTGGAAGTGCTCAATGATATCCAATCCAGCAACCTCTACTGAGGTACATATGATGTTGCCCTGCCAATCTCGCTAACTAATATCTGTTGGACAGGTTGCCGTAAAATCTATCAGGATTTCGGACGTAGTAAGTGATGAAATTAACGTCCAAAAAGCGAAGAAGGTACACTAGTATTTTTTCTGTGATGTGAAGTGCATTGAAAGCCCGCTTGTAGAGACTTCGCCGCGAAGTAGCTGTGTGGATCAAATTGAGCCATGCACATATTCTCACTCTTCACGGCACAGTCTCTGGGTTTGGACCATTGCCTGCTCTTGTTTCTACATGGATGGATAACGGGACACTTGATGGTTACCTGAAGTGCACGAGCCTCACCATGGAACAGAAACTAAAGCTGGTGAGATTTATCATGCCAAACACAAGTCCTTACTCAATGGATGCCCTCGTTTAGTTGAAACAAGTTGTAGATGGCTTGAGATATTGTATGGGATTGCCGTTCCGAATACGTTTTCTTTCTGACATCCCCTCTAGTTCATGAACAGGGAGTAATTCACGGGGACCTGACTAGCATATGTACTGTTCGATGTTTTGGCGTCCTTGCTAACTCTCTGATTGAAGACAAATATTGTGATCGACTGCGATGACAATGCATTTTTGGCAGATTTTGGTCTCTCGGTGGTTCTCGCAGAGAGTGACAGATCGTACTACAAGTCGGCTTTGAATGGTGCTGTCCGGTGGTCAGCGCCCGAATTGTTTGACTCACCGGAACCAGAAAGCATTCCGGATGACAGTGACGGCGATGGCGACTTCCCGAAATCAAACAGTCAGAGCGATGTATTTTCGCTCGGTTGCATTATGCTATATGTGAATCACATATGATAGACTCTGTTCAAGTTTCACCTGAATCTTGCATCGTACAGGTCTTCTTGGGTAGACTTCCCTTCTGGTGGCTTGCAGATGCTCTACAGGTATTCTATGCTCATTGTAAACACGTAGAGCCATATCGGGTCGAACCCGGTGTGACCGTTAGCCACCAGCATTTGGATTTCATGCGGAAATGTTGGTCAGCCAAGCCTGAGGCTCATCCTTCCACTGGAGATGCTGCTTCCTTTGTGGAATACGAACTGGCCAGTTTATTTATTTCACTGCAGAAAACCGCAGATTACGTCTGGGACGCATCTGGCACAAATCTAGACATTCGTACCACATTCATCCCACATTTCACTCACATCATGGCGGCGCTAGAACTTCATTCTAATCCTCTCATTATGACCAAATCCTGGCAACATTCTATGCGCTGTCCTCGAGCCTAGGATAAGCTCAAGCTTAATTAAGGTATCATGCATGTATATTTTGACTTAGCATTTATATAAAACATATTTGTTTTTGATATCTTCGAGCGCGTGATGTTTACAAGGCCGTCGCGTCACATCAACATCATAGTTCTCAAGTCCATAACTTGCTTGTGCAGCTGTCTCAACCATTGCGTGTAATCTTCGAACCATGGGTAGAAAGGTAAGGACCATGAAGATATCTCCTTCGCTGACCGAGGAAATCCTTCAATCAGGAGGAACTTGTACCCTGCCGATGCATGAAATGCGGGAAGACTGTCCTTCAGTTTACTATGGTCACTCCACGAACTCGGAGAAGACACGAAGAACAAGACACGGATGTGTTGAATGCACAACGGGCCCAGGAATATAGTAAGAAGCATCAGAACAACCCGATCACCGCTATTAGTACCAATGGACACAGTCTCCGAAACTCGAACAATGTCCCTGAGCAGGATCCCAGTTACGATAACCTTCTGGACTCTACGGATACAAGTCCGACTGTCTTTTCCTCGAGTTTACCTCCATCACCGAACCTCATTGCGGAAGACTCACATGACGTTATAACTGACATTCAAGATCTGGATTTCGACTACTACCAAGTGTTAAGACCGTACTCAAGTAGTATTGGATCCAAAGGGCTTCGGCCTCAGCTCGTGCGCTGTGCCCCTTTCCCGAGTCTTGCCCCTTATTTCAGAGAGCTAAAGTATCGCGTCTAGTGAGACGGATAAGTCTTGTATTGCAACGGATAAGTATTGCAATGGATCCGTGAAGACTTCCGGATATCGAACGTATAGAGTAATGGCTAATCCGGATCGGATCCGGACTAGAAACTAACGGGTGAGGACTGTCCGAAGACAGAGGCAGATATGTAGACTATAGGAATCTATCCTAAGTCTCGGAGTAGACAAGAGTAGCGTACTCAAGTCCGGACGGATAACGGAGGGACTTAGAGTCCAGATGGAATGAGTGCAATCTAAGATGATATTCGAACTGATCTACTACAGCGCATATACAAAGGTTTATATACTACGGATAGCTAATGGAATGATCAATAAGCAAAGGTGCGAGGCTATGTACGAAAGTATAAGCAAAGTCTAAGTGGAGCGTATTGGTAAGTTGGATGGATCACGAATCATGAACCGGGAATGAAGTACAAGTAAAAGCGGATTCGTAAGTGTAGCGGATCAGTAAGCATAGCGGATCATAAGCAAAGCGGAAGTAAAGGATAACCGGTATACCGGTGTACAGGAATACCGAAAGGAGATGAACGATAGTTAGAGTTATATGAACAGGAAATGAAATAAGAATCAAAGCGGATCTGTGGACCGGACGACGGATATGTTCATCGGATCTGGATCGGATCTGTAACCGGATATATGGTATATGACAGTATCCCCCCCTTAGGGCCGATCCCTAGAGGCACAAGAATCAGCGATCCGGAACGGATGGTATGAGTGCGAGACAATGGAGAAGCTGATGGGAGAAGTTGCTGAGTTCGGATTCTGACAGATATACGGATGCCAAAGCGTCGCAGGGTGTTCCTTCCTTTCCCTACTTTTTCACTACCACTAGCTTATCTCAACCATGACTGATAACGGATCCGGCTCTAAGAAGACCGCTAAGCAGACTCTGGCGGATATCCAGGCCGCGCTGGCTGCTGCTGAGGCCGAGGTTCGGAAGGAGGAAGAGGCTGAAAAGCAGAAGCAACAAGCGGAAGAGGCGGAACGTAAGCGCTTGGCAGGGATTAAGAAGATTGAACGGGCTGAGGTCCGAAGGGAAGCGGAGGAGGCTAGGCGCAGGGCTATAGTAGCGGAAATGGTGAGTTATGACTTGTTCTATCGGATCCGTCCCTTATCGGATCCGTAGTCTCGCGCTATCTCAGCGGATAAGGATGGGGCTTGTACCCGCTGCGCTAAGAAGGGTCGGGCCTGTCTGTGGTCCGATGCGGATAGCAATTCCTTGGTAAGTCGTCCTTGAATCTTCGGATCCGTGACTCTTAACGTTCGGATAGATCAAGGCTTGTAACGCGTGCCGGAAGGACAAGGCTCCTTGTCCCGGACGACCTGGAACCGTTACGGATTCCAAGTCTAAGAAGAGGCAGCGCGCTGCTGAGAACCCATCTCCGAGAGGCAAGGGTAAGAAGCGCCAGCAGAGTCCGACTCCGGATCCGGATATGAAGACGGTAGTAGCGGATGAGGTGAAAGTGGAGTATGATGATCAGGCCTGGGTCGCGGCCGCTAATAGCATTGTAGCGGAACTGGCTCGAACCAACGGATTGCTCCAGCAGAGCATCGGAGCGGCAGAAGGGAGTAGGACTGCTATAGAGCGGATGAATACTAACTTGGAGGCGTTTTTGGAGCAGCAGAGGGAGTTCCAGACCATCCTTCTTGAGGGGATCTGGAATGGAATCCGGATTACAGAGGCGGCTCGTTCTGAGGCCACTGACAAGGACGTTGATGAATCCGGATCCGGATCGGGTGGGGACATGGAGATGGATGGCTGAGGATTTTCGGATCTGCCTTCTCTGCTACTAATGTACTTGTATATCCGCTTTGTATATTCATTGTATAGCAATAGGACCGTGTTTGTCTGGATATGCAGTGTGGAAATCCGAGACTAGATCGGACACGTTTCCGAGTTCCGTGGCTAGTAGCCATGAAGTCTCTTCGTCTGTTCCTTCGTATCCGGACCATCGGACGAGGTATAAGAGTTGGCATTGTCTTCTACGACGGTCCAGCTTAGAGTCTAGGATTTCGGATATCTCATATTCTGGTTCTCCGTCGACTTCGACCGGAGGTGGAGGAGGCTGGATCTGATTGGGAATTGTGTTCAGAACGGATGGTTCTAGCTGTGAGACATGGAAGACGGGGTGGACGGATTTCATGGATTCGGGAAGTCGGATTGTAAAGGAATGGGTACCCGGACGGGATATGACTTCAAACGGACCTAGATTCTTTTCCGAGAGTTTCTTAGACGGACGAGTGGACCGGAAGTACTTAGCCTTGACAAAGACTTGGTCTCCAATATTGATATCCGGAGCAGGTTTCCGTTTAGCGTCCGCAGGTCCTTGATATCTTTCTTGGGCGTGAGCCATTTCTTCTCTAAGGAATTGGTGAAGGTCGTCGAGGTCTATAGCATAGTCGCGAGTGCGGATGGAGGATAGATCGCATTCCGGATGGACGGATATGTTCGGATGATAACCCTTATTAGCAAAGAAAGGCGATACTCTGGTAGTAGCACTTGGAGCGTTATTGTAGGCAAATTCTGCTAAGGGAAGTAGTTCCGACCAGTTGTCCTGTTGATAATTGCAATATATCCGAAGGTATTGTTCCAGGGTTTGGTTGGCATGCTCAGTTTGTCCATCCCCTTCCGGATGATATCCGGATGTGAAGTGGAGGACCATATCCAATGCTTTTCCTAAGGATCGGAAGAAGTGGGATACAAACTCTGTACCGCGATCCGAGGTGACATGGGACGGAACTCCGTGCTTGGAAAACACATGAAGTAGGAATAGACGAGCGAGATCCGGAGAGGTAATGGTATCGTGAGTCGGAACAAATATTGCTTGTTTGGATAAACGGTCTATGATAACGAGGATGGCTGTAAAGCCGGATGAGTCCGGAAGTTGCTCTATGAAATCCATGGATATGGAATTCCAAGGCTTTTCCGGTATGGGTAGTTGCTTGAGCAATCCGTAGGGTTTATGTCTCGGAACCTTGGCTCGGGTGCAGGTAGTGCAGGACCGGACGTAGTCCTTAACATAGGTGCGTATACCCGGCCATGTATACTCGCGTCGGATGAGGTCTAGGGTTTGGTTTTGACCAAAATGTCCGGATAAGGGGTGATCATGAGTATTACGGAGGACGCGAAGTCGAAGGTTATCGGATTCTGGGACATATATACGGTTGTCGCAACGGAGGAAACCCCTATCGTCCACTGTCCATCTCGGATCCGAAGGTACCGGAAGATGGTCGGTTGCAATAGGGTCATTAGGAAGTGCGGTCAGGATGTCTTTCCGAAGGTCATCAATATCCATTAGAACAGCTGCTCTAAGAACCGGGGTTGCTAAGGTTGAGGCTCGTAGGGACGAAGCTAACTGTTCGGACGTGAATACCGGACGGAAGTTATGAGGGTTAACTCGAGCGTAGTCCTTATCCCCCTCTTTGGGATAGACGTCCCAGCATCTAGTAAGGGAATCCGGTTTAACTCCGAGTTTTCCGGGACGGAAGCGGATGACAAGATTGAACTGATGGAGGAATTCCGACCAGCGGGCCTGACGGCGAGAGAGGAGTTTGGTAGTGGCGAAGTACTCAAGGTTCTTGTGGTCCGTGACAACATCTACAGGCTCGGCCGAGCCTTCTAGATAATGTCGCCAGGTCCGGAAAGCTTCGTATATAGCTAGGAGTTCCTTATCGTGGGTGTCATAGTTAAGTTCCGGAGCGGTTAGCGTTCGAGAGTAGAACGCTACCGGACGAAGCTCTGAGTCCGGACATACTATGGATAGTATTCCAGCTATAGCGTAGTCAGAGGCATCGGTTTCCACAACTATAGGAACATCCGGCATCCAGTGCGTAAGCACCGGAGCGGTAGTGAAGGCTTTCTTGAGTTCTTCGAAGGATTTCCGACATTCATCGGAAAAGTTCCACGGAGCATCCTTGCGTGTAAGCCGTGTTAACGGAACCACAATATCCGAGTAGTTGAATATAAACCGTCTATAGAAATTTGCGAATCCGAGGAAGGATTGGATATCCTTGACTTTCCGAGGTTCCGGCCAGTCAGTAATAGCTTGGATCTTATTGGACAACATAGTTAAGCCGTCCAGAGATAGGAGATATCCGAGATATTCAACGGAAGTGGAATGGAATTCGCATTTTTCGGGTTTGGCATAGAGACGATGTTTACGGAGTCGACGGAGTACTTCTCGGACGTGTTGCTTGTGGGACGCAAGGTCATGGGAATAGATGAGGATGTCGTCCAGATATACGATAACGCATACATCCAGCATATCAGCAAACACGCTATTGACAAAGCGCTGGAATGCTGCTGGAACATTAGTGAGACCTTCCGGCATCACCAACCATTCATAGGAGCCATAGCGCATTCGGAAGGCAGTCTTCCATTCGTCCCCTTCCGCTATCCAGACGAGATGATAAGCGGATCGGAGGTCGATTTTGGTATAAACTTTAGCGCGGCTCGGAGAGTCTAATAGGTCGGCAATGAGGGGTAATGGATATCGGTCTTTCTTAGTGATCTGGTTGAGTCCACGGAAATCCACACAAAGGCGGAGGGATCCGTCCTTTTTCTTGACAAATAGGACCGGAGCTCCGTGAGGAGAGGATGAGGAGCGGAGGAGTCCAGAGGCAATATTTTCATCAAGAAACTTCCGGAGGGCTGCAAGCTCGACCGGGGATAGAGAATAGATAGTTCCGAGGGGAGGACTAGTTCCTTCTTCCAGATCTATGTTCAGATCATAAGGACGATGTGGAGGAAGCTGACCAGCCTTTCCCTTGTCGAAGACATCCGCAAACTCGTGATAGTCCGAAGGAATTTGGGATAGATCCGGAGGATCGGACGATAGAGAAGCGGTGTCACGAATTCCAAATACAAACCATTATTCTTTCCTGAACACTCGTAAGACACCCGTTAAGCGCCCGTCACAAGCGCCTGTCGTTAGCGCTCAGTCAGCATCTATACCTATCACATTCACAAACCCTAACCCGAACTCATCCTTTACATTTCCGAACTTCTCTATTCCGTTAGTGCCTACTACTGTTATCTCCAATATCCCTGATTACGACTTCCTTTCACAAGCAATCAAATCACGTGACCCTAGAACCTTCGAGAACCCCTGCACAGCTGTTACACGTTTCATGACATCATAGTGTAATTATATTTAGATCATCGTACGATTTCCTTTCCTATTTAATGATTGGCTAGTTAGTTCAGATTCAGATTCAGTCTCCGCTTTAATATATGTATATAGGAAGCTCGTTGTAGTCAGTAATTCTCCAGTTCAAACCTCTTTTGTATTAGCTTACTGCTAGCAATCCTAAGACGTCCCTGCTATCCTTTTCTCTTGTTGTGATATCCTTGTTTGAGTCCTAGTCTCTGCCCCTGCGTTAATTCGTTATAAGGGTTGTGATATTAGGTTTGAACTATAGGGGACTCCGACTCTACGCATTACCGCTTGCACCTCTTTCTCTTTGATCTGAGCATCTTGCGATTATCCGCGATCCTCAATCAAACAGAACCGTTACACGTTTTACATTGCCCGGCTTAACAGCTGTGATCCTTGATTCTATCATTCTTCCCTTTGCTCATTTGAGCGCATTCATACCTATCCGTTTCATAGTTAGTAGTCCTATACCAGGCCCTGCCTTACATTGCAGCCGCCAGTATACGGAGGTGTTCACGACATCAGGCGTGTCACTACAACTTTGAGTGCTGGCCCAAGACCCTGCCTGCTCAACGTTACTATAATTTCTCTTTTACCTATCACCTTTCTTCGTACAATACGTAGGCTACTCTACCCGAGTATTTAGAGGAATTTCCTAGTCCAGACTCGGTCGCTTGTAAGCTTCGGCTGGAAGAGCACCTTGGCGTTCTAGTTTTCCCACTTGGCGAGTATAGTTGTTACGTACAAAAACCTTTCTAGTCAGTATCTAGGGAAGAGTCAGTTGGGTTTTACCAGGACCCTTTGACCCTGAAGTACGAGGTAGATCCGATCAGATATCGGGGACCGCTTCAGTTTTCCAGATTACATATCTCTTTTCCCTTTTCATCATCTTTCCTTTTCGGAAGAGCCGTTACGACTAGCTCTTCACAGACATCAGTAAATCGGGTTCCAGAAAACAACTGGTACTATGTCTGAACCAACTCCACCAAGATTGCCGAGCAGCAGCGAAGAGTTTATACAATATGTTCAAGAACAGATCGCCCGCAAACAATGCATTATGGCAAAACCAAGTCACGGCTTTGCAGAACAAGAATGACGAGCTAGCAACGAAGAATGAAGACTTAGCTCTACGAGTTCAAATGCAACAAGCCGAGATCGACAAACTCACCGCTTCTCCATCCCTCGGATCATCCGCCGCCTCTACCACAGCATCAATCAAGATGGCTAAACCCACGGAATTCACAGGTGACAAAGATTCCATCGATGCCAAGATGTGGGCAACACAAATAGCGCTCTATATGACACAATGGCCTAGCATCACAGAAAGGCAAAGAATCTCGGTTATGCTTTCGTTCATGAAAGGATCTGCTGCTAAATGGGCGCAGTCTTATATCGAAGAGCATGCTGGTGGAACTCTCACAATGAAGAAGTTAGATGAAGACTTCACCGCCATGTGGGCACAAGAAGACCTTGAAGGCAAGGCAGTTCGAGAATTAGATTCCTTAAGACAAGGATCTTCTTCCGTTCCAGAGTATACAGCTACTTTCAAACAAAAAGCTGCACACACCAGGTTCTCCGACTATGACTTACGACAGAAGTATAGAGCAGGACTGCAAGACCGTGTCAAATTGCAACTCGCTCATATTGCCTACAAGGACAAAGATAACATGCAGAAATTGATAGAGCATGCGATCCAAATAGGACGAAACTTCGAGGAGTTAGATGCGGAGAAGAAGAAGACTTCTTTCTGGACCCCTAACAGGGCCGCAAGAAACTTCGAACCAAGGGCTGGTCCCAACAGAGACAGTAACACCATGGACGTCGATGCCAACAAGCAGAGAGGAGCTCCCAAACCTCAAGGAAAGACTGGTTCTTTCAACTGCTATCGTTGTGGCGAAGAAGGACATATGGCAAGAAACTGCAAGGGCGCTCCAAAAGCGCAAGTGAAGGCTACTGAAGTGCCAAAGGAAGACTCGATGCCCCAATGGTTTAAAGATTATGTCAAAGCCAAAGGAGATAAGGGTTTTTAGAGAGGTCTGAGTTAGAGTCTGTGGACTTAGACCTGAACAATCGTTTCTCAATCTTATCTACGTTCTCGGATGTAACAGAAGTATATTTGCGATCAAAATCAGAGCATTTTTACAATTACCTTGAAAGGAAAGAATCGACAAGCAGATGTGAAAGCACTTGTGGACTGCGGTGCATCAACATTATTTATCAACGAGAAGTTTGTGAAGAAGAATGATGTAATATGCCGTAAATTATTAAGGCCTATTCCGGTAAAGAACATAGATGGTTCTTTAAATGCCGCTGGATCAATGACTCATTTCGCCGAACTAAGTCTAAAGATCTGTAATCATGTAGAAGACAAAGCAGCCTTCATGATTACAGACTTAGGAAACGATGATGTTATTATCGGCATTGATTGGTTAAGATATCATAATCCAGAAATAGACTGGAATGCAGGACAGTTTTCACTATCTAGGTGTCCGCTTAAATGTATTACGAAAAAAGAACAAAGACAAAAAAATAGAGAAAACAGAAAAGCACAAAAACAGACAGATGTAGTTCCAGATCTGATTCCCACAGAAGAGGATGACGATGAAGATATGAACACGAGGAAGGCGACTTGTGAAGAGGTAGAAGACGAGGATAGTCCTGAAAGATGGATTAGATATAAAGCCTCGGTCGCCACAGAGCAGAAGGTAGCAGAAGAAGCTACGAAGAAGAAGAAGTCTGTTGAAGAGATGGTTCCAGATTGGCTTCACGATTACCTGGGAGTGTTCTCAGAAGAAGAGTCCAAACGATTCCCTGAAAGAAAGAAATGGGATCATGCTGTGGATCTTAAGGATGACAATGATCTTCCTCCGAATGCGAAACCTTATCCCTTGTCACCAAAGGAGATGGACACTTTGAAAGATTGGTTAAAAGCCGAGACTGCACTAGGACGTATTAGAGATTCACAATCTCCAGTTGCAGCACCTTTCTGCTTTGTGGCCAAAAAAGATGGCAAACTGAGACCTGTTATGGACTATAGAAGGCTTAATGAGAAGACGGTTAAAAATGCGTATCCACTACCGAGATCTCAAGACCTGATTGATGCCCTTACTGGTGCCACGATGTACTCCAAGATGGATGTACGATGGGGGTATAATAATATTCGGATGAAAGAAGGAGATGAATGGAAGGCAGCTTTCAAAACGCCTTTTGGTCACCACGAACCAACCGTAATGTATTTTGGGTTGACGAACTCTCCAGCAACTTTCCAGACCATGATGAATGAGATATTCAGAGATTTAATAGACGGCAAAACAGTGGTCGTTTATATCGATGACATCTTGGTCTTTACGAATGGAAATAGAGAGCAACACCAGAAAGTCGTGCGAGAAGTACTCAAACGATTAAAAGAGAATGACCTGTTCTTGAAGCCTGAGAAATGTAGCTTCGAACAGTCTAAAGTCGAGTTCCTTGGGTTGATTGTGGAGAAAGGGCAGTGTGTCTATGGACCCCGTCAAGGTAGAAGGAGTATTGAAATGGCCTGTTCCCAAATGTGTAAAAGAAATACAAGCATTCATGGGCTTTGCCAACTTCTATCGAAGATTTATACTTGGGTTCTCAGACATCGCCAGACCAATGAATGATTTGCTGAGAAAAGATGCCAAATGGGATTGGACAGAGAGACAGCAAAACGCCTTTGATGAGTTAAAGAAGCGTTTTACAGAAGCTCCCGTCTTAGTAATGCCAGATGTTGAGAAGAAAATGAAAATAGAAACAGATGCTTCAGATTATGCAACAGGAGCAGTTCTATCTCAACTGATGGAAGATGACCTATGGCACCCAGTAGCTTATTACTCAAAGTCAATGAATGATGCAGAAAGAAATTATGACATCCACGACAAAGAGTTATTAGCAATCATTCGAGCGTTGGAAGAATGGAGGCACTATGTGCAGGGAAAACCCCAACATGTGGAGATCTGGACGGATCACAAGAATCTCGAGTATTTCATGACGAGTCAGAAGTTGACAAGAAGGCAAGCCAGATGGAGTTTGTTCCTGGCGGAGTACGAATTTATGCTCCAACATAAGCCTGGTGTAGTCAATGACAAAGCCGATCGTCTATCTCGGAGAGAAGACCACAGAGGGGGGGTAGAAAACGATAATTCTGATCGCATTTTGTTGAAATCGGAATTTTTCAAGATCAATGCTGCTAAAAGAGGCCAAATTCTCATAGAAGGAGAAAGTTCGCTCATGAAAAAGATAAGAAAGAGCACGGAACGAGAGCCTGAAGTAATGAAAGCGCTAGAAACGCTAAAAGCAGCACCGGTACAATTGCGCAGAGGAATCGAAGAATGGAATGTTGAGGATGGATTGGTGTTATTCCGAGGACTGGTATACGTTCCAAACGATAAAGAGATCCGCCGAGAGATATTGGAGTTGTTTTCACGACTCTCCACTGGCTGGACATCCTGGACGTGCCAAAACCTTAGAATTGATTTCCAGAAATTATTGGTGGCCTTCAATGACAAAATATGTTCATGATTACGTAGACGGTTGCGATCGATGCAAACAAACGAAAGTGTTTCCCAGTAGACCAACGGGACCTTTACAGCCAAATGAAGTTCCAGAAGGACCTTGGCAAACGATCTCATGCGACCTGATAGTGGACTTGCTGAAGAGTGAAGGATGTGACAGTATATTCGTTGTCGTTGATCGATTTTCGAAACAATCACATTTCATTCCCACCACCAAAGACGTAGACTCGAAAGGAATTGCCGAGCGATTTCTAAAGAACGTATGGAAACATCATGGTACACCAAAGAAGGTGATTTCGGATAGAGGAACACAGTTCATTTCGAAGTTTATGGGACAAGTATCAAAAAGATTAGGAACGAAATGGTCTGCTTCGACCTCCTATCATCCCAGAACAGACGGACAGACAGAACGTATAAACCAAGAAGTTGAACAATACTTGCACATGTTTGCCTCGTACAGACAGAATGATTGGGTATCTTGGCTGCCAATAGCAGAGTTTTCACACAACAATGCAGTCACAGTAACCGGTCACAGTCCGTTCAAAGTCCTCTACGGATATAATCCCGAATTCACAATATCTCTGAACTCCACATCCCTTATTCCCGCCGCCGATGAAAGAGTAGATCAAATGAGAGAAGCACGAGATGATGCGGAAAATACTCTAAAGATGGTTAATGAACGCATGAAACGCTTCTATGACCGAGAGGAGTTAAAGACGCACCTCAGTATCAAAGGAGACAAGGTCTGGCTAGACGCAAAGAACATCAAACAACGTCGTCCAAGTCAAAAATTGTCAGATCGTCGTCTTGGGCCCTTTGAAATACTAGAGAAGACCGGCGAAGTGAACTACAAATTGAAATTGCCAGAGAGCTATAAGATTCACCCGGTTTTCCATGGTGGAATTGCTTACTCCATATTACGCATCTCAATTGATTCCTCATTCTCAACCCACCCGACCACCTCCAGACATTGTTGACGATCAGGAAGAATTTGTCGTAGAAGAAATACTAGATAGCCGACAATTCCGAGGAAAAGTGCAATACAGAGTAAAATGGGAAGGATATCCGATAGAAGAGTCGACATGGGAGCCAGAAGAAAACGTTAAAACCTCTCCGATTCTAATTGCGGAATTCCATAAGAAGAATCCCACGGCTGCTAAATCTAAAAGAATTCTAGGATCCATTCTTGATACAGATGCATTTAAACAATGGAGAGAGAAAAACATCCGACCATCCTACATTCGCGATGACGCTCATCCTAGAGAGGGGGGTAATGTCACGAATTCCAAATACAAACCATTATTCTTTCCTGAACACTCGTAAGACACCCGTTAAGCGCCCGTCACAAGCGCCTGTCGTTAGCGCTCAGTCAGCATCTATACCTATCACATTCACAAACCCTAACCCGAACTCATCCTTTACATTTCCGAACTTCTCTATTCCGTTAGTGCCTACTACTGTTATCTCCAATATCCCTGATTACGACTTCCTTTCACAAGCAATCAAATCACGTGACCCTAGAACCTTCGAGAACCCCTGCACAGCTGTTACACGTTTCATGACATCATAGTGTAATTATATTTAGATCATCGTACGATTTCCTTTCCTATTTAATGATTGGCTAGTTAGTTCAGATTCAGATTCAGTCTCCGCTTTAATATATGTATATAGGAAGCTCGTTGTAGTCAGTAATTCTCCAGTTCAAACCTCTTTTGTATAGCTTACTGCTAGCAATCCTAAGACGTCCCTGCTATCCTTTTCTCTTGTTGTGATATCCGTGTTTGAGTCCTAGTCTCTGCCCCTGCGTTAATTCGTTATAAGGGTTGTGACAAGCGGATCAGAGATCGACACCGGACGGTCGAAGGTATATACTGAACTGGACCGATCCTTCTAACTTGCAGGCCCGGCAAAAGGCAACTGCATTGATTAGGGATATATTAGGAACAGTGTTATCAGTGGAGGGTACGGATGTAGTCGGGAGGAGGTATGGTTTTCTGTCGGAGGAGGGATATCCGAGGACGGA
>NW_024540529.1:0-47679 GCF_016647625.1 Suillus subalutaceus | reverse complement strand
GGATTGTTATACCCGAAATCAATCACTCATTATGCCAGGAACATGAGGTTGAGCAGGATTTTTTGCGCGAAGTTCCATATCTGAGCAACCGGGGTGAGAAATGATCGCATGTGAACATTGAATGTCCAGAACCTTACCATGCATATCCACAGGCATGGTGGCATGAATGCCATACCGCTTTTCCATATACTCCATCGTTAAGTTTAGGGGGCCAGGCCTCACCGCCTCATGCACAATGACGCACTTTCCTGCTGCAAGGCTAGACCGGATCTCGATTAATAATAACTCATTTTCAGTAAGGGCCCGTTGAGATGGGTCACAAATCTGGACCCTGGTTTGGAGGCAGAAACGGCGGCGAATTTTTTTGTGAGGTGCAGGTCCTCGGTCAATACATTTTGTCCATCACGCATCACAGTGGGCAGTATGGTGATATGGCCATCATCCCATGTCACAACCTTTGTTTCCGGGGAAACCTGTGTACCCAGCATACATGAGGCCAGATCCAGCCCTCTTGATCCTGGATCATTTAATGACGCCACATAATGCCGGAAGAAACTGTCGGTATGCGAATGGCTATCTGTTTGGGCTGAAGAAGGTATCCATGAAAATGCAGGTAAGAGTACTCCGGCTGTGGCCGAAGTGTTTGGTTCTGCTAGCTCCCGGGCGGTGCTCCTGTGCTGACGCAATTTTCTTTTGCAGGCGGCTTGGGCATCTCGACGTTTCTGTTTAGCCTCGGGTGGCAGTTTGCGCTCGTATCTACGGTTATACTCTTTCTTGCGCTCTGGAGATACAGCACGTGCCATGACAATTTTTTTTTGAGCTGGGGGTGCCGGTTTCGGTGGGTTTGAGTGGTTTAGTGTGAGGGGATAAAGCGGAGCCAGAAATCCGGCTGGTTAGAGTTCACTTCCTACGCGGACTTTGAAGCAATGGGCCATGTAGCATGTCCCTCCAAATCTATGGTGGGTGGGGGGTTAAGAATATGATGACTGGAAAATATTTTTCTTGTATAGAAAGATCTCATTTGATGAATACATCCATATGTTCACATACTTTTTATGACGAACAGCTCAGTGGTCATATAAATGTGACTTAAACATCCACCTGCCATTTTTGGGCCAAAGTTTCAAATGCCGCACGTGCCAGATTTTGGGTTTGGGCAGCCTGCAACGAAGTTTTGGGTAAAGTGACTCCTATGCCTTGCGATAAATTTCTGTTGGATAACATGGATGACAACCGGGGAACCACAGTGCCATGTGTGTGGCAACCCTGGAACCACCTGAGGTTCTTGAGTAGTGATCCAACTCCAACTGTCGGGACTTACCACAAGGCATTTTCAGCGGTTTCTACATAGCATCCAAGGTCCATCATGACAAAGTTGAACTCATCAGCTAGTGCTTCTTTGCAGGTCTGCAGGGCTATGGTCCAGGTGGCATCACGGTCAACATGCTGAGGTGCCACAAAGTTCCAACAATAATATGCGGTCGCACCTATGCCCCCCAAAGAATTGACTTCAGAAGACAACTGCCTAAGCTCCCTGGCTGCCTGTGGATGAACTCGTGTGATTGCAGCCACCATCATTTCTACATCCTGGAATTTCATGTGTCAGTTGGAGATAATGATGGGAAGAGGAAGAAGAAGTTGCAAACATACGGCAGCATGAGCAAAAAGCAACCTGATGTGGGATGTATCCGTCACCTCCATACCAGCATAGCCTGTATATGTGTCTCCAGGCTTTCCCCCAGTAGGTTTCCTGGAGCCTACTGGATGCATCTCACCCCATTCAAATCGGCGGAACTGGCTGCCCCGCTTGATAGCTTTGGTTTCCTTTCCAGCAGAGGGGTCGCAATGGATCTTCTGAAGGTCCTCATAAGAAAACGCATCAAAGGAAACTCCCGCCAACACAGTTTTTGGTGAGTCCGAATGAACCAGCAGGGTCACATCCTGGCCACAATGTGCCAGCACATCTGCACGGCGGGAAATCTTTCTCAACCCCAGCTCCATTAGAGGAATATAGTCAGTATGGACCGCCCCTCCCTGCGGATGAAAGAATTTAAAGACAGGCAGGAATATCCACATCAAGATCCTCACCTTCCCTGTGGGCGGAAGTCGGTCAGGATCATTGGCAGGGTAGGGCGTGACAACCTTTCCGTGGAGCTCTGAGTGACAACTGGGCTTGATATTCCAATACCTGACACATTTGGAATCCTCAGGCTTATGATAGCACACACGACAACCCTGGGTAACCGGATCCACATTTTTGTGAGACTTCGTATGAAAACCTCTGGACAATTCTCGACGTAGGCTCCTCAGCTTAATAGACAGCTTCAGAACCAAAAGCAGTTCTTCATCCAAATGCAGGGCATCCAGATCGACGGCGGAGAAACAACAGATCAAGCGGAATAGATGGTTCAACGAGGCCTTGGGTATCTATTAAATATGCTAAATCGATGTACTTGTCAGTATAAATGAAGAGTGGACCCACCCATGTCATAGATGGCGCCTTAGCAACCAGGGTTGGTAACATCCATCTAACAGCTTCAGACAGGAAGTATGTCTCGGATGAAAAAGCAAATACTGAGGAGTAATTGGACCGAAATGGACACACACGATACCGGGACAGGAGTTGCAGAAATTCTCGAGCGTTGGCTACTGTTGACTTGCTGGTTTCAATCCTGGGAGGTAAGACTCCATCGACCCATCCAAGCAAACAACTAAGCAAACTCTCTTTCCAACGATATCGCTGGAAGCTCAGGGACAGGTAAGGGGTCCTATTCTCCAAACCCACCTGCGGGTTGGCGATCCGGAGGATTTCATGACCCAGGCCAGAACGCTGAGATGAGTGTCAAAGACCAAGACAGGCCAACGGACATGAAAAACGTGGCATTTACCAAGATAACCAATTCCATCTCTGACCTGTCTGTGGCCCTCAAGTCGTGTGTCCATTTCCTCATCTCCCGCAGTGCGGTTATGGCCGGAGCCTCCAGCTCCTGACAGCGGACACAGATTGGTTTTCCCTAGGAATTATCTGAACCCTACTGACCTGAGTTCCTTGGGCGAAGAAGTTGGCAAATGCAGATTTCCATCTAAGACAACACTGTTCAGCTCCACAGGGCCCACCGGAGATTATATCCTCGGCATCAATCGGTTCCAGGGGCGTGTCATCTTCGAATAGCTGGTCACGCGTGGTCAACTAGAGAGCGTTCAACATCATTTTGGCGGCAGACAAGTGGGAAGGCTTTTGGGCCACTCACCAACAAGCCTTGCAAGACCAGGCCCTTGGCTACTCCTTGTAGCAAAACATTCATGGCCTCCTGTTGATGACACATCTTCATTAAACTGAACTGAATATAAGCTCGGCATAACAATTCATCCGGCAGCTTGGTCCAATGTAATTGATGATGGTCTTGATACCAGGCTTTTGGTCCAAGCATCTAAGAGAGCATTATTACATTAGACTAAGGCATGATGGGCACTCACCCTTGGGTCTTCGCATAGAAGTACAGACATGGTTTCATCCTCCCACCTAGAGGCCTCTAGTTCTGTGAAATGTGGTTGTAGCACAGCCCTCGATACCAAGTGGTTCGTCCAGGCCGCTGTACAAGACATGGCACAAGACCAAGATAAGATCTGGGCCCGTCTTGTTTGTATTACTAAAGACCCGGTGAGATACGCGGCTTCTTAATGGAGGACTTTATTCGGCTCGAGTTTAATTTTCCCTGATATATTTACGTACAAGCGATCCGATCGCCTGCGGACTGTTGTGGTCTTTTATTTTTCTCAGATCTCCCTACAGCAGTAACTAAGAGTAAACTACATTCATCGTAGTATCCATTTCCTCATTCGTGGTGACCACAACACTCGAATGTCGCGTCGATTCCGGACTCTTGACAGCGCAGTGTACCATTAACCATGTGCAAATGCATGAGTATGAAGATCAAGCACTGCGCGCGTTGGAGAGTGAGACCTTGCGAGCCATTGAACGTTGTCGCATATGCAGGCCGCGACGCAAATTGGTTTCCGCTAAGCCAAAGTGGAGGTTCAGGTGGAGCGCGCACATGGCGATGACATGAATGAATTGGTTCCGCGGGATCAAACTCTCCGCCCTTATATATATGTGTATGTATGTATATATACATAAGGTGACACTACTACTTTCAAGTTTCTATGTGTAGGCTTACCCAGGGTCCATTCCTTGCCTTGATGGCGTGCGCTCCGGGCACTCTTAAGGGCATGACGCACATGCTGGGCAATTTTTTCCTACGTAGCATAGATTTTGCCTGGTGCCGCAGGCATGCAGGAGTTCTTCGCCTCTTCTCACCTGCCCATCGTCATACTAGTATTTAATTTTTTTCATCAGACGGTACGGTATCCCGTGTCCATTCAAAGTCTATCTACAGCGGTCTGTTGTTTTTTTGTCTTAGCCAGTCCGATATTCATGGGATTTTCTCGGAGCCCACCTCTGGGAGAATCCTATTGCTGGTTAATCCTCGCAGCCTGCGCTTTTGCGAGACAAAGTGAGACTGATTAGAGCTTCTTTTTTTTTGGTTTAGCCGGCCTTAGCCTATCATGATGTAGAGTTCCGATGGTCGATGCTTCTCTGGATAGGGCGTCACAGTTGCCTATTGGTGAGACCTCTCCCTGGTACCTACAAGCTCCTGGAATCTACCAGCCAAATCCGCGATAGTATGGCAAGCTTACTAAGCCAAGGCACTCCTGGTATGCCTGTGACACAATCTGTTGTGCCACACGACGTTTGAAAGTCCTGACATACATGACCTGTATGGTGTACCTCACACAAAAAGTCTATAGACATTGGGCTTGTCCAGATTCCGTATGCCGGTGGGTTGGCGATACTGTTGTGACTGTCACCCTGTGACAGGCATCTTCGATCTTTGGACGGTTGGCAGATCTCTCATATCATCCATTATACCATCTCGCACCTTGGCCGATTGTAAGTGTTTGGTTTCTTGTTGAGTGTCAGGCTGAAATTCAGACTGGCATGACCGCAGATCTTTCATAATGACCAAAGTGATTCTTGTGGTACCGGACCCAGGGCGGAAGAAGACTCGGTCGCAAGTGCAACAACAGACCTATACCGATTGGGTCTTGACCTCTCTACCTCACCAGGAGGCCAACTACCTATTGGGTATTGTGGACCTTGAAGGTCTGATCTTCGCAGCTACACCCCAGCAGTCGCTTGGTAAGGAGGTTCCTGAAGGGCACAAGGTGGTGCATATCAATGAAGTGGTAAGTAAGCCGCAGTGGTATTTATGAAATGCATTATGACCCTGACTCCTATTATGACGTGCAGTTGTTGATGTGGCACACGATTGATATATCGCCCAAGAGCTGCCTGCAGGCATGCTACATGAATTTCAAAACATTCGCTGAAATAATTCACATGCGCCTGGATAAGCTTCAGGAGGCCATGAAAAACTTTGCTGCCGTATGGGGAGGTTTGGATTTGACCAAAAATCACAGGTGAATCCATCACTTAGGATGGAGTTGGACAGGCTGATCCCAGACCTTGGTGAAAGACAGAGAGGCCCCATTGTTGTTCCGCCCTCCCGGTTCTTCAAGGGATCAGGGAGATTTAACCTTATGTTGCACATTTGAAAAATACGTCCGGGCATTGCGCAGGTTGGAAGGTGTGCTTCCGGTGTGGCCGGGCACCTTAGAGTGCCGGACTGCATCACATGATTACAACACCATTGACATGTTGGATTCCATCGCTCTGGACATCACCAAATCTCATCGCCCCACGACAGGTGATCACTCCAGGGACAAAGCCCGGTCCACATCTTAATAACCTTGTTGTCGTGAAACATGAAGCCAGTGCCTCGAGACATCTCATCAAATATCCCTGGAATAAAAAGATGCCCAGTACCACGGAGAAACATGGGGAATATCGATTGTTGATGCAACCGTATGTCCTAGAATGGGACCAGGTAGGCCAGTGGCGTTGTCTCATGGTCAACCAGGCCCTGTTCTGTATCTTCATTCACCCCGGATCTTCCACGTTGGCCTGCCCTGATTCCCATGTCTTGGCCCCCAGCCTGCGAGAGGGTGGTTGGAGTTTGAAGGAACTGGGCCTGTAGGAGTTCGTGCTCCCATCTTTGTATTTCTCATTGACCCCATTGTCCAGGCTCAGGAAAACAAATCCGGATCAATACAATTTCATGACTCGCGAGGGCGGAACACGGGCAGAAATTGACACGGCCGATACAGAAATCCAGCGTTTCTTGGTGACCACGCTGTCGGTCTACATCAAGGGAGAAGAAACTATGTTGGACCGTGCGAACATCGAGAACAGGTTGCGACCATCGTCCTTGAGAGTTTCAGCACGGGTAGATATCTCCGTCATTACAGATCCCGAAAGCCAGGAGCTCCATTACTTCGTAACTGGGATCTCGCGAGGCCCGGGTATGATGTTGTATGGCTCAGTGGACGACCACACCATCCGGAGATATGCACTAGAGTTTGCGCATCCCTTTGAATGCTGGATTGCTCCACGCGATCCACGTCCCCAGACCACACCATCGACATGAGTACGGATAGGATGCATTGTCTAGTTTATTTCTACTTTACCTTTCTGCACCTCTCTGAAGCACATTGCGCTGCTCTGACTTCCAGGCACATGTATTTAAGGACCATATTTTATTCCACCCATGGCAAAGCCGTTGAAAGTGTCACGTGCCTGACACAGCAACACCTCAACAGGCACCCTACCTTTCAAGTTCCTAGCACACCCTACTACAGTAGAATTGCTTCTGGTTGACTGTCCCAGATAATCCTTCCAACAACTCTGGCATCTTCACCACACAGGCGGTGTCTTGCACAGAATCCTGCGGTTGCTGACACCTTAGTCCCCTCCATACAATTATTCCATAACTAACCGTCTCCAAGCTGTCTTCCTCGGCAATTTATGCACCTTGCCTCACTTTATGGAGAACGTAGATCAGAAAAAGGTGATGAATGAACAGGCCCAGGCCTGGGGCTCACTCTTGGAGAATAACATTAGGGAAGTTCTCTTGATATCAGACATACACCAGAAGCAAAAACCAACATATGTAAGGAAGGGACGTTTGATCCTGGGCCTGCGGAAGCAATGCGCGCAACTCCCCTGGGACTCCGTCTTCCACCTGAGCTCCTATGCACTCTCCGGCAGGCTCGAGAATGACTGACAGGGACAAATATGGTTCCCGCAACTACCGGATCACCCTGCGTCGCACGCAACTCTTGTCGTGCTCGTGTTACTCGAACCCATCGTCGATCGACGCCAAGGGCAGGAGTTTCTGACACTTTGGTGTTACCCTTCGATGTCGCGTCTTCAACACGGCTGACTGCTCTCTCACCGTCCATGACTGCACTTATACTTTATTTGTTGCTCACTGACGACCGCGCATTTATACGTTATATGGATCCGAATGTTCACACAGACCACCTTCGGCATGAAATATATATTCTGTACAAAATGACATCCTGATGCCATCAGTGGCTGCTGTTGAACAAAAGACTTCTTAAGTGGCCTGAAAACTATGGCGCCAAGGCACCATTTCATCAGAAAATTAACTGCCCCCCACAGGACACCTAAGTGTACATTCTGGAAGAGATATACAGGCCCTAGGCCGACCACAAACCACCATCATGTGGTACATAAAATTGGTCCGGCAGCCTCAAAACAAAATTCTGTATCTGCGGATCCAGGCCATTATGACTCCTGAAGTCCACCTGAACGACAATGTCTTTTGTACATTGCTCAGAATCTGCGGCTGCCAGATCATCTGCTTCAGACCGGGCTGGACCCTGACACCCGGTGTCTTTGTGGGATAATGGGGGGATCATCAAGCCCCATGAGGGGTGCACTGGCGATGGGACTGGCATAAGGGTGGTGGGTTCAGTGATCTTCAGCTGGCGGGTGGCCATGTCATAAAATTGACCAGCAGGGGGGGCATAATCAAACTTCCATCTCTCCCGGATACAAACATCCATAGGATCTGTGGCGAAATTTTCTGGCTTTGGTGAGACATTGAGTCTAAATCTATGATAGACGCGAAGGTGTGACTGAGTCAGACCACTATTTAATAGATGTTCCTCAAAGTAAAATAAGTGGAAACAACGTCGGCGCGCCTTGCCAGAGATAGATCTGGGTATCCAACCCTGGAAGTCCAACACCTGATGGGTCAAGGGAGGTAGTTTTGGGGCGGTCACAGCCAAGCCCATCCGACTAGGCAACAGTGGCTGGAAAAAGAAATCGACATCTGGGGATGGGATTGAGGATGTTTCACCATCCATGGATAACAAGTAGGAGGGGGACAGACAGTACAATGCACTGTCGCCGGCCGCAGATAAGGTCCATGGATAATAGACTGGAATGTTGTGCCGCAGGTACAGCCCGATGTTCATTTCTCTTTGGTCCCGCGTCAGGTCTAGAATAACACCCACTCCTCCCGGTTGATCCAGCCTCCAGGCCAGCATGCGCTCCACATCCTGAGATGTCAGGCGTTCCTTCAAGCATTTATCCATATCATTTTGACGATGAGCTTTCAACCATCGGATATAACCACTGGCAGAAAGCATGAATCTACGGGCATGTTCCTGTGGGTGAGGGAGGCTGAGATTGAGATTGTGAATGAGGTATGCATTGTCAGGTCTTGGGCCCTTAGGTTGGATATGTTGATATATGAGACCCAGAATTTTGACCATGGTCGAAAGTTCTTGTTTGGCTCTGACTTCATCATCCAGGGGTCGAAATATGTTGTCATAGGGGAGTTGGCGCCACCACAATTCATCCTGGTTGTGTGGTACCCATGGATGCCAATGTTTCTCCCGGGCATACCAGTCAGGATACTGCAGACTGTCAAATGGCACGACTGGTTTTTCAGCCATGGGACCGGTCCAGCGTTCCAGCGCATTCAGGTCCAACCGGTCCAGTGAGGCATTGGGTGACACCCATGTCAAACCAGCCAACACACGTGAACCTGCATGGCGGGATGCGATATTCGACTGCGCAAGCACCGGAGCCATCTCTGGGTAGTTGGTGGTGTAAGGACTCTGTTTGCACATGAAGCGAGGAGACATGAGTCTCAGTGGATGATAAAACAACGCTGGTATTATGTACCTAGATAAACGGGTCTAGGCTACAGTTACTTTGATTCAAGTACAAGCAACAAGCATACTCACCTTAGAGCGCCTGAGGTGTAACAAAAAGGACGCATACATAGACACCGATAATTACATAAGCTATGTGACAAAGGTTATGATCGAGCTCCGAATTTCCTAGTCCCGGCGGTCGTGCTACTTACAGTGCGTTGCATATCAAACTGCAGTGCGAATTTTTGAAAAATTTGGCCTCGCTGCCTTTACCGGGGCTTTTGCATCCAAATTAGGCAAAGTAGTGTCGTACTTCCCGCGCGCTTGACCACATTTAGATACAAGAGTCCCGGCAAAGGCAGCGAGGCCGAATTTTTCAAAAATTCGCACTGCAGTTTGATATGCAACACACTGTATATGCCGTAAAAATTAGCATCACTGCCAGGTTTTCCCTGTAGGTTAGGTGCCTGATAGTATGCTCTGCATAATCACCGACCACATTCAAAAAGTACCAAGACAGCATATGCCAGTGCGGCATTCCTTGATGACTCAAAGCCACACGCCTCATGTATCATAGATACAGACTGTATATGAAGCGAACACACTTACAAAAACCTTATACACTGCAGTCTATTTACAAAAATGTACATTTGCTTCTTGTTTAGTGACATGTGGTATGGCTACTCCTGGGCCCTCATGTCAATGATGTCATCGAGCATCGCATCATCGTGAGCCGCCCTTAACGAGTAGTCCGTCTCTCGCATCATTTGGTCTCTTTATCTTGGTGTAATTCAGGCTATGGCGGATACCGCAACGACCTCTTCTACCCCCGCCCAGTCGAAGTCGATGATCATGAACTTTGTCCTATCATCCTTCTTCACCAAGATGTTAGTATCGCGTATATCGCCATGGACCAGACGTTGAGCATGCGTGTCTTCAGCTGTTTCCTGATGGCCTCGAACACCGATCGGGGAAGGCGATCGGTATTGGGCAAGTCGGCCAATACATCGTAGCCGACAAGTTTATCCATGACCACCATGTACCAACCTCCAGGGAGCTTTTCGAATCCTCGTAATCTAGGGGCAAAGCCTGACGAAGCACAATGCAAATGAGCATCCTGTGAATAACGTCGGACAAATTTGATGCAGATCACAGGTCCTTCAGTAAGGGTCCCGAAGAAGATAAGTCTTTTCGACATTCCCTCATCTTCATCGAGCTGTTCCGTATATTTGAAACATATCTTGCTGTCGTCGTCGAGAGATGTGAAGCTTGTGGGATATGGGAACAGTATAGGGTGAGATAGCGTGTTGGTAAGTTCAGATTCAGGAGGGAGCGTTTCGTAATATCTCTCGAGCAATTTAACAGCTTTGCGGAATGCAGCCATGTGACGTGCGGCGGCGATCTGATTTTCGGTATCGGTTGGAGTGATAATTGAATACCAGAGGGCTCGAAAGGATTTGCACAGCAGGGCGCAAAGTCCAAACAGCACCAGCGAAGACAATGTATGGCCCTGGAGAAAAGAGTAGTTCACATGTCATATTCTAAGCCTGAGGAAATCTCGCCACTGACCGAAAAGTATGAAGAGAAAACACGGTAGAGCGGACCCCGACATCCTACACGCGGATGTTCTGGTTGACTCCAGGTAGTAAGCGACAGCCTGCATATATGGTTCCGAACTGGAGGTCGCCGCTTCATTCTTGAACTCGGCAATCACATAAGGGTGATGACTGTTACGGACGTCGACGGACATATCTGCATCCGTCACATATGCAGTTCCTGGGACCTTGGCGTTGAGGCGAAAGCTGAGGCGGTACTTTGCGAGCACCTCACTAACCGCATCCATTCGCTTGTTTTCAGTTTCATACAGGGCTGACATGACATTCATCAGTTCATCGACAAGATTGTTATCTTCTTCTGTTACTGTATGAGTCCGGCAGTCATCGATGAATTGGCCGAAGACTGGATGAAGCAGTGTGGCCGGAATAGTTTCCTCAAGATCGCGAGGACGACCACAGGCTATCTGTAACTTTTCGTCCCGCTGTCGTTCACGGAACGATGAAGGATGCGAACTATGAGAAGGCGAATGTGATCTTTTTGATCTCGACTGAGATTTCTTTTTTTTAGAATGGTCGTCGAAATTTGCGAGGAAGGTGGCCCGTGCCACTTTAATCGGGTCCTCTCCTTCGACGACGCGGTTAACCCGCCGAGGAGGATTCGTCGACCCTGCCAGCCGGAAATCAGTATAATTCAACGAGGCCATACAATCACTCACTATTGTTGTCAGAGGAAACTTGGACAACGACCAGGAGACTCTCGAGAACCGGTACGCACAGGAAATAATCAGATGGACGTATGAATCGGGTCACCTCAAGCAAGTCACCCGCATTGAGGGTATCAAGACTCTCCCGGAGTTGATCCTCAGATTGCGATATCCTGTATAAGCGCATGTGACTTTGGTCCACACTGTTGAGTTGTGATTCTTCCCCCTTCATCTTATTTTTAAGTTCTCCCATTGATGCATCTGATCTGATTGAAATGTCAAAGCGGTCCTCGCCAGTGCTTCCTCGTAACCAGCATTGAATCTCCAGGTACGGCGCATCTGGAGAACGAGAATCAATTGCAAGGACAAGCTTTGGTTGTCGCCGCTACATACCTACAATGATATGGATGTGCTCTTCGAGCGGTGCTTCTGTGAACAAGCGTGATAGCTTACGCGATGCTGGCAATGGTGCCCCAAGCTCAGATAGGCTAACACCGCGAAGATTCTCAGCATAGGGTTCGGCCACGGGCTGCGTGGGCTGGTAGAGTCGAAGACTTGAAGTGGGTACATCGATAGCCTGAGATTCCTTCAACAACGTTTTCAGGGTATCGACAGTTTCAGAGCATGAAATTTTGACACCGAAATGTTGGTTGATGTTGGTACCCTCGTACCCAGCAGTACACCGTGAAAATGTCAGACATGGTGATTGAAAGTTGAGATCGAGGAGTCGCAATTGCCGCCTGGCAATTGCCACTGGCAGAACTATTTCATTCTACCAACCACTCTGTCGACGCCACAATTTGGTCCCACTGTGCTTATGTAAGCAATTCAACACTTCAGGAGGAGTATAAGGGAAAAGACTAGGGAGCGGAGAGCCACAAGCAAAAAAAAACACATCGACTTTCGATGATGAGAGGGACATGAAGGAATAAGAAAAGTGAAGTGAAGGAAGAAGACAAGGGAAGCGACGGTCAAGATATACGACGAGGTGAGTAATAGTCAAGGAATAGTACTCGAGGCTAACGGTGTCGAAAACCCTCGAGAACCCAACTTTGAACGTCCTAAACGAGCAGTCTCAGAGAGTCAGTCTCTCAGAGGCCAGTCCAATCATCCAGCATGAACAGTCATCAAAATATGACGCTGTAAGGTGGACAGAAGATCCAACTCAGATCCGATTATGAATCAACATAGGAAAGAAATACTCTGCAGTGGTGTAGGGTTGGAGTGGAGGTAACTCTACCCAAGCCTCTGTAGACCGGGTTGCGGCCGGGACCAGTGTCCATGCCAGTAGTGATGCAAATGTTTGCGCCGGGCAAGACGGTGTCGGCTGCTACATAACATATTTACACATTCTGACGCTGACAGTCAACCCCGAAGGGAGGTGTTAAAGCAAAAATTGGAGGCGTATGGCTTTGGTGATAATAGGAGCCTGCAGGTTGACAGACCGCCCCATACCAAAAACATTGGATACTCCGGGCTACCCCACTTGAGATTCGCATAGTCGCCAACTTGTGGAGACCATGTCACCTGGCAGTGTTATTGCCCAAGGGAGTGTCTATGATAGCGCGTCTAGCTTTGGTAACAATAGGCCTGCGGGTAGAGAGACTACCTCACACAAGGAACGTCAGATACTCCGAGCTACCCCACTTAAGATTCACATAATCGCCAACCTGTGGGGACCATGCAACCTGGCAGTGTTATCGCCCAAGGGAGTGTCTATGATAGCGCGTCTAGCTCTGGTAACAATAGGCCTGCGGGTTGAGAGACTACCTCACACAAGGAACATCGGATACTCCGGGCTACCCCCACTTAAGATTCACATAATCGCCAACCTGTGGGGACCATGCAACCTGGCAGTGTTATCGCCCAAGGGAGAGTCCATCTTGGTGGGCATTGCCAACTGACACTTGGAACCTGGAGATCTTGGAGACTCTGCCTGAAATTTGAGTCGATCGGTTTATGGTAAGAAAACGGTCTACCATGCACCGCCAAGTGTTGTGTGACCGTGACCAGTGTCTGTCACAGATTGGTAAGGCGAATAACAACACTTCTGGATCGCGATGTCGGGCTGGTTCCTCGGAGTGCTTCTTTGCGCCCTATATTATTGCTGAAATTAGTCACCAGAAGGTATTGGAACATGGTCCTCATCTGCAAATATTCTCTACAAAGTCAACTTGGCGATTTGGAGAAATTTGAACTCTGCATTTTTTTCCATTACGCATCAACTTATCTAGTTTTGTACTGGTATATACCCGTGGTGTTGCCACTCAAAATTTAGAATTCAGGAGACTTTTCCATATTTGGTGATAACACCCGTAGGTCCCGGGACGCTCCTGAGATTCTCGGAGGGAACTGTGGACTGACCTTTGGACGGATTCGTTACGCGTGGACGCGTCACGCACGTGACCGTAAAACGGCTACTTAGATGGCAAAATATACCAGAGTCAGTTAAGTTGTGAGCACTAACCTGCCGTTACACAGAAGCTCGGAACCATGTCAGATCTCATGCAGTGGCAGGGTGCACCTGGCACCAATGCTGGCGATGGTCATGTGGTCAACATGGGCGCACGATTCAGGGCTCCCAGTGCCAATCGGGCTCAAGACTCGGAGGAGGACGGTGATGACAATGGCGAGGATGAAGATGAGCCTGATGATGGAGAACAAAGTAATGGTGATGACGAGGACGAGGACGAGGACGAGGACGAGGATGAAGGCGATGGCGAAAGAGCAGGAAGGGACCATAGTAGCGGGGCTGCAACCACAACATCTGCTGTTGCACGAGGTGGAAGGGGCGGAGGGGGCGGGAGAGGTGCAGGAGGTGAGAGAGGTGCAGGGGGTGGGAGAGGTGCAGGGGGTGGGAGGGGTGCAGGGGGTGGGAGAGGTGCAGGGGGTGGGAGAGGTGCAGGAGGCGGGGGGCGCGGAGGGGGAGGAAGAGGAAGAGGAAGAGGAGTTGCCAGGGGGGGCGCCCTAGAACAGCTACCTGTGGCCCAGAGCCGGGCTTTGAAAGGCAGGTCACGCCCAATATTATGTGGTCAGTCCGGCGTGCAGTAAATTCTGGCAATCCTCAACTTTTTTCTTCCAGGCGCCGATGACATGATGGGTAGGCTGTATAGAATGATTTCGCTGGACCGCACGTGTGGCTGACACTTCCATGATTAGATGTCGACAGTGATGTTGTGGTAGCTGCTGGAGATGGGCGTGTCGTTCATGGTCGAAGTCAGACCATTGACACTGGAGGTAGGTCTTGATATCGGTCATATTCCGGTTGTTCCCCTGTATGCTGACCCAATGTTGGACAGAGGGGTTACCTGGTGGGTGTCCAGTTTACCTGGCATGACCTGACCAGTTGGCAACATTCTGACCACCGGCGCATGGTCAGCTGATCCCAGGTCTGAGGCATTGGCCCTGGAGGCGTCTTCACTGGTGCAAGATGATGGCGCCGCGAACAAATGCAGCAGTTGCTCCGATGTTGGCCAGTTGAAGAAATGTGCCCGACCAGGTTGTCCTCACGCTCTGTGCTTCCAGAAGTCGAATTTGCACCCTTGTGTCAGAAATATAGGCCCAGGTGAATTTTGGTGTCCCCCATGCTGGAGCCGCAGGTGCTCCACTCCGTTGCCTGTGAGCCGGTCTCCTAAACGAATCCTGGATTTGTCGGTGACTCTGACATGTCGGTAGTACTCAGTGGTTGCACAAGGTGCCTACCTTACTGGCCGAAGTCACATCCGCCACCCACTCGTGTTTCACACGATTGCCTTAAAACTTGACACATACCCTGAACGTTTGTTGCGCTGTCAGTTGGAGGAAGAATTCTCGCATTGCCAAAACGTGGTATGTGTTGCTTCAATTGAACCTAAAATGACACAGGACTAAGGTCAAGTATGCGGCAGTTGCAATGCACCAACATTGAACTGGTCACTGGAGCTGCTTGCCTGCCCAATGTCCGCGCCCGCGTCCGCAACGCCCTGGCCTTTGTGAAGGCCCAACCAGAGACCGATTTGCTGGTTCTGATAGATACACACAGTGATTATGAGAATGGTGAGCTAGTCCACAGTGTTGACAAACACGGAGATGCCTGGACTCAAAATGCCTCGGAGGTGGGCCTCGGCTGACTCTTTCCGATTTCTTTTATTGACTTGGATCTCAGGTGGTCCGCCATTACTTGGGTCCGGAATTGTGGAAGCGTTCCCTGGACATGATGGGCACCAAAGGAATGATACTGCTGGCGTGTGGTCCGGCATTCACGAAGCAATCGCATTTTGAAACAATCAAGACACTGGTCTCCAGGTACGATACCCCTCGGCCCTGGTGTCTTTTTAATGACATTGGTGGATTCAGCAAGCGCCTGCTGTTTGTCATCGGATTTACTGCCCATTCGGTTCAACCCTCTGTGGTCATGCCCTTCATGCTGCGATTGATCATACAGGTCTACATCCATCAAATGCCTGTCGAGCAGGCCCTGGAACAGGAGATTGCTCACTGGACTCTGTTGAACCATACCCCTGTGGTATTGGTTTGTTGGAATCTGCAAGGAGATCTGATTAGCCGGAGATACATAGCTTCCACCCCCTCTGGTTGTGTCTGGGGCCTTCCCCCCCGGTGTGGCAATAACCTGTGCAATCCTGGGCCTGGGGACATTAAAGCCAAACGATCCTCTCGTCAAGGCTCCAACTTCTTTAGGTTCCGGTGCAACCGCTGCAGCTGGGATTCAGGCGGTTACATACCCAAACCCAGCTGGCTTCTTCCATTCTCCTCGCAACATTCTTTGTTTTTTCATCACTTTCCACTCACTGCAGAGCAGGAGGATTACATCCGTCTGTATCCCGGCCGTCCGTCTGGCCGAACTCCACATTCACCTTGAGTGCCACTCGTACGTTCAAGTTTTCAGATACTCTTGTCTAACAAGCGCTTCGTTCTGTTCACCTTCAGACGTTTTCTACCCCAAATTACAATAAGATATGTTTATACACTATGTTTGCCGTTGTCTTTTTCTCTTCACCACTTGCAAATGGTGTTTGAATGTTCCACCGACATCGCACTCTTGAAAATGTGATGCATGGCTGTCAGTGTGTGAACGAATCTGTGCGCAGGTCGACCATGACCTTTTCTAACATCAGCCCTAGTTGCTGCGACGTGAGAAGACGCATGAGGGCAAAACACACCGCAATGTGAATACAAAGCAGACTCGTGAATGGGGGCGAGCAAACGTCATGGAAGTGTTGTAGACTCGGACACACAAGGTTGAACCATCATATAACATAGACGACCGTGGTCCAATTGTAAAGAGAATGGCAAGAGCCACACACAAAACCATGGGATGAAAGGCAAGCTTGAAAAATTTTCAGGTGTAGAAAAGATTTGGGGATGATAATGAGGGTAATACAAAGGATCATAATAGGCGAGGACTGCAAGGTACAATTCAAGGCATACCAATCGTGGATGTCATAATGGAGTGGTTGTAGTTTACAGTTCAAGACACGAGATTTAAGACAAATGCTGGCCAGCACAGAGGACAAATGGACAGACTAAGACTGGCATCCAAAGTCTTAAGGCTACTTTCCCGGTGCGTTCTGATCCCAGAAACAGTGTCAAATCTACTGGGAAAGGGTCATATGACCATCGGCTACCGGAAAGAATTTTCCACGCATGGCGGCTTGACATTTATTTTTCTATGAACCCTCTCTTGGGTGTTGGATATGTAAGTTAAACTTGGATTTATTTGTTCATTTTGACTTTGTGTCCAATACGGCCCCGATATCATCTGGATCATATCGCCATCTATGGTTTCCACACCCGTCACGTATCATGGTAGGTTTGTGTGAGAACATCTAACAATACTGCTTGACACACCTGGATTGTAGGAGCCCCGGTCCTGTATGAGTTTCAGTTGCCTGTACTGGACTCTCAGCCAGAATTTCAGGTTCAACAAGAAGTACAGACTGAACCTACCCTGCCTACACCGGCGATGAAACAGGCCATGCCTAAACATAACGCGCTTGCTGAAAGCTTTCTTCGATCGATTCAGGCAAACTTCATATGCCCCATGTGAGGAATTTCACAGATCTTCCGGGATTGCCTTATTCATGTTATGGCCAGATGTTGGGACGTCCTGTCAGCATCAGGTCCTGGTGTCATCAATTCGGCTGACTAATACTTGATTAGTGTAGCGCCGGTGACATACTGCCCAGAGGGGCATGCGGTCTGTGTGTATTGCTTGCTGCAAACATCCTTGCGCCAAGGCTTTGACAGATGTCCGATCTGCCGGTCAAACAGTTCGGTTCCGGGGAATTGCCCTTTCATCTATTTGAGGGGGACCCAGGATGCTGCGGTGTCCTTAATGGAAGGAATTGCCCGGGAGTTTCGCGATGTTTCCGAGGAAGACAAGGATTCCCAGGATGAGGAGTTGAGGTCCTATGCTCGCGGAACCATATGGGATCACTGGAAAGTTCGATCCAGGTGATCCCAAGTCCCACCGGGTGTTATTGTCAAGTTAGGATTTTTCTGACCATCGGCACAGGGTTGGTTTGGCTGTTTTGCACGACATTCGGCAAGTTCGGCGGGAAGTAGACTTTGTGGACGTGGGTCGCGTTGTTTCGTGGGCCCGCGCCCAGCTGGCAGCCTCAGCCCAGCCAGCAGCCTCAGCCCAGCTTCCATCCACGGTCGGAGCCTCGGCCCAGCTTCCCATGTAAGATGGTATACCAATTTTATCTGGCGTTGAACTCATTTACCAAACTTAGCGTGCTCGATTAGCCGCTTACCATCTGGAGGCAACTTCTTACAGACACATCTATAATCGTCCAATCGCAAAACTACCAGCCAAGGTCAAGCCACCCTCCCTCGTCCAACAGTCTTTGACCATACATGCCTCTACTATTCTGATTAATAATGCTGGTATCGACAGAGTTCTAGAGCCTAAGGGCTTGCACACCCATATTATCACGTCACATGTGTAATAACCCATTCGCGATCCGGCATTCTACAGCTCCACGCGAGGTACAGAAAGTGCTTGGTTGATCTTGAGTGTGAGATATACGCCAAATATTGCATGTTTTATGACAGCAAATCTCACAGACATTTACCACACTTCTTTCTTTTATATACTTTTACCTGCCAGGGGCCTCAGATATTTGATATGTTTATTTCCCTGCCTATATGCAGTTGTTGGCGATGATGACCCAACCCCCCTGACTTTGTGCCCTGCTTCAATGATCACTTCAGATCCCATGCCTTTGTCTGGCCTGATTGTCGACAACTTTGTGATTTGGTCGGTACTACCTTAGCAAACTCACGACCGTGTATTCGACTTGATGATCGGCGTCGCCCTTGTGAGTCGGACCTCAGTACGGATATAATTCTGCACCCAACTGATTGATACCAATCCGCTCAAGGTGCCGCCACTACTTGAGGGTCAGCAAGTCATTGTGGACGCCGATGCTTCTTCCCCTTGGAGTCCAGATGAGTACGGCATAGTGTTGTTGCCATGAACAGACTCTCAGCATGTGCCACGGGTCTCCTGGCTGACCTCTGCAGCAAGACTTGTGTGAGCATCCGGGACTGGGACAGGCTTTTCATCATATGTGACCTATCTGGAAGGCATTTGTGGCGAGGTTGTTTCTAGCACTGTGCTACGAGCGATAATGATCTTATGTGAGGGATAGTGCCGTCCATGGACGCTTTGTATTAGGATGACTACCCTAATGGATTCTGCAGTGGAAAGAATATAATCCATTCAATATTCAACACACAAATTTGCGATTATCTGATGGAGCTATTGGGATGCCCGGTGAATTATGGACTCCAAACTGCATATAATAACTCCTTGTGGAGGGTTAAGGCCGGTTTCATTGCGGCGGTTACCGGAGTTTCAAAAGTGAACAGAATTGAATCTGAGTTTGAACGACGCTATAATAAGTTTCAAACTGTCCACATCTCGACTTCAATACCCTTAAATCGACTTAATATTATGCACCACTTGTAACCATTACCTAAGTCGTACCGATGGGAGCAGGCCGCCTCTATGAGTCCTTCCCTGGGCGTTTGAATGCCTTGATTGTTTCTATGTCCAAAGAGCTGCGCCCCTCTGGGGCCGGTGGGACCAAGCCTGGGGGGGCGCCTCTCTGAGGCCTCTACCTGGGCATTTGGATGCCTTGATTGTTTCTATGTCCAAAGAGCTGCGCCCCTCTGGGGCCGGTGGGACCAAGCCTGGGGGGGCGCCTCTCTGAGGCCTCTACCTGGGCATTTGAATGCCTTGATTGTTTCTATGTCCAAAGAGCTGCGCCCCTCTGGGGCCGGTGGGACCAAGCCTGGGGGGGCGCCTCTCTGAGGCCTCTACCTGGGCATTTGGATGCCTTGATTGTTTCTATGTCCAAAGAGCTGCGCCCCTCTGGGGCCGGTGGGACCAAGCCTGGGGGGGCGCCTCTCTGAGGCCTCTACCTGGGCATTTGGATGCCTTGATTGTTTCTATGTCCAAAGAGCTGCGCCCCTCTGGGGCCGGTGGGACCAAGCCTGGGGGGGCGCCTCTCTGAGGCCTCTACCTGGGCATTTGGATGCCTTGATTGTTTCTATGTCCAAAGAGCTGCGCCCCTCTGGGGCCGGTGGGACCAAGCCTGGGGGGGCGCCTCTCTGAGGCCTCTACCTGGGCATTTGGATGCCTTGCCTTCTTCTATGTCCAAAGAGCTGCGCCCCTCTGGGGCCGGTGGGACCAAGCCTGGGGGGGCGCCTCTCTGAGGCCTCTACCTGGGCATTTGAATGCCTTGATTGTTTCTATGTCCAAAGAGCTGCGCCCCTCTGGGGCCGGTGGGACCAAGCCTGGGGGGGCGCCTCTCTGAGGCCTCTACCTGGGCATTTGAATGCCTTGATTGTTTCTATGTCCAAAGAGCTGCGCCCCTCTGGGGCCGGTGGGACCAAGCCTGGGGGGGCGCCTCTCTGAGGCCTCTACCTGGGCATTTGGATGCCTTGATTGTTTCTATGTCCAAAGAGCTGCGCCCCTCTGGGGCCGGTGGGACCAAGCCTGGGGGGGCGCCTCTCTGAGGCCTCTACCTGGGCATTTGAATGCCTTGATTGTTTCTATGTCCAAAGAGCTGCGCCCCTCTGGGGCCGGTGGGACCAAGCCTGGGGGGGCGCCTCTCTGAGGCCTCTACCTGGGCATTTGGATGCCTTGATTGTTTCTATGTCCAAAGAGCTGCGCCCCTCTGGGGCCGGTGGGACCAAGCCTGGGGGGGCGCCTCTCTGAGGCCTCTACCTGGGCATTTGAATGCCTTGCCTTCTTCTATGTCCAAAGAGCTGCGCCCCTCTGGGGCCGGTGGGACCAAGCCTGGGGGGGCGCCTCTCTGAGGCCTCTACCTGGGCATTTGGATGCCTTGCCTTCTTCTATGTCCAAAGAGCTGCGCCCCTCTGGGGCCGGTGGGACCAAGCCTGGGGGGGCGCCTCTCTGAGGCCTCTACCTGGGCATTTGGATGCCTTGCCTTCTTCTATGTCCAAAGCGCTGGTCCCCTCTGGCACTGGTGGGAGCAGAATCTCCAGCCATGATGTAAGGTTTTCAAATACAAAATCTTGAGTGTGGCATGCTGCACAAAGCCATCTCGGTAAATTTACTAACGTGCTGCAACAGGAGAGGACATGGTATGTTTTTTAAATCTTAAATTTTAATGTTCTTTGGAGAGTTACGCTCTAAGGGGGACAGTACAATCTAGTCTATGAGACACCTGTGTCCCTAACACCTCTCTGGGCTTGTGAATGCCCTGGTACGAGGTGTACCCCCATCAGTCTGCCCTTCCTGTCAATGAGTGCCCACGGTTGACAGGAGGGCCCCCTTTTTTCTGGCTGACTGATACCAATAGGGAGCTTATACGACTCTGTGTAGGCAAATGTGAGGTGGTGTTACATGATGATAGGGAGTGGTCCAGTATATTACGGTGGGGTTTCAGGGTGGGTGGATGCAGGTAGGAGCAATGGTATCGGTGGCCTTCATTTTTCGATCTATCCGGGTAATATCAGTTCGGGATAGCGGACAGGGTATGTTGAGATGCGAGTTGGTTCATTAGTACCATGCCCAGGCATCGTCTCTTCAACACTGTCTTTGCAATGTTCCCATTGCATCACATCTTTGCATCAAACCACGTCACAGAGCGCAATTTCCATATTGTCACAAAGTGCAAACTGTGCATAGCAACCACAAACTTTCCATGATTCACTGAGCGCAACCAAATCTGTCTAACAAAGTCCATAATTATGTCATCGTAGCGGCGGCGAGCGCCAGTCCCCGACTCCGCTGTCCGGCCAATTGCTTACATAAACTGATACCTTTGTTACCGGGGGTTCGCCGTGCGAACTGATGACCTTGCTTTTCGCATTAAGGCTATTTGCACATGTGCACGCTTCTTGTCTGTCGTTCTTTGGCGCTGCATTGGTCTTTTTTTCGATTTCACTGCGATAAGGAATTTTTTGAAGCAATTTAACAGGTTGGTCTTTAGCGAGTTCGATGTTGTCTTCAGCTTGGTCCTAATAGCTTTTGATCGTGTTTGATATACTGATTAAAACGTCGTAACAGTACGAAACTTCAACAATACCAAATAGACAAACGTGGCCTACCCAACTCTTTGTAATCTAGCGAGAAAGATGGTACACAAGATATCCACACCTGCCTGTGTAAGGTACATTGCACGCTGACGAGCGAAATTAGCGAGAGCGTTGCAAGACTTGCGATGCGACCGCGAACTGCATAGATTGTGTAGAGATCGGGGTAAACCTTGGATACAAGTGTGAATGTCGTCGCTCGGGAGCCTCTCCAGCCGACGAGTTAACTCATCAAGAGGAAGTGAGATCCACGACGCAAAGGTGTCATTGAAAGCGCGATTCAACGCGTTGTCGTTAGATACATTGATTGGGGGACGTCGAAGGGCTGCAGCGACTTCAGCGCCATACATCTGGACAAACCCTACGGAAAGATGCATGGCTCTTGACTAAAGACAATTCTGAGGTAAATGATAATCCATACGTTCTGCAATTACATCGTCCGACAATAGCGAACATTCAACACGCGCCGCATCAAAATGACGGATAATGACGTCAATGCCGAGAGCCTTGACGCGTGTCTGGGCTCGATCACAACCTGAAGTTCGAGCAACTGTGCAATGTTAGCAGGTAAGAGAGACAAAGCCTCACGAGGGTGGTCAACGGGGTACGAGAACCAGGGAGGATCACGACCGAGGGAAGAAAGCAGACATGTCTGCACAGAGATGAGGCGCTGACATGTCCCATAACGGTCAAACACGCTACAATGTCAGTCGGTAGCCGACTCGAAGTGGGCCGGAGAAAACGACATGAAGGTACCGTCGACAGAGACAGTAATATCTAAGGCATCCGAACCAACAGTAATGACGCACGGGCCCAAACGACATTTCGAACACAACTTGTTATGAGAGACAAGTGAGGATTCTAGCCACGCACAAAATCCTTCACATGTTGCGAATACAGCAGGATGGGCACTCGGATAGTACAAAGGATCGTAAAATAAAGGATAAGACGATGTAACATGTAAAAGGTTGTGAGGTGGGCAATCATTGACATCGAGTACACGAGGATTCGTGGAAGGGCGTTTGCACAAAAACGCTGGCATGATTGAATGAAAGGACAACAGCTGAAACCAATTTAGCGAGAGATAGCGCGAGCGAATGAACAAACTCAACAAACACAGCGACAACGCGCAAGTTGAAGGTGAGACAACGTGATGGAATCCCAACGCACAACACCTGCCAGACAAAATCAGCGAGAGGTAAAGTGAGCGAGAAAACTCAACAAACGCTGCGAGAAGGGGGATGGAAGGCGAGCGAGTGAGGATACTGGTCAGCGGAATAAGTATATAACGGACGGTATGGAACATCCTGGTCAAAAAGGGTACAAGACTTTAAAGGAATAGATGCCCATGTGATTATAGACGAAGTCCGACCGTCCGAGTCGATGAGTCCGAGAGAGCGCGCAGATAAAACACAGTGAAATTTAAACAGGGCTTGGCATTTGCCATTTGAGTGAAAAGAGACAAAGCCAGTGTTCAAACAATTTGTCTGTCGTCGAAATTGGGAGGGTCTGGAACATCCTAGTCAAACAGGGCAACTTTGTCTCACGCTGACATTTTTTGATACAGGTGCCTGCACGCCGAGGTCTGACAAAACCCTCCTCCCAGTAATCGTGGGAGTAGGGGATTGCAAGCTATGCAGGCAGTGTGGCACCCTGAGGCCACATAAATTGTTCAGGCCAAATATCTGTTGTACACCTTTCTTCCTACCATCATATTCCTACCTCTGAGTTAAGGATCACGCCAATCTCCTCCACCGGTTCTGCTTTGTGAGCGCCTCGTATGTCATTTATCCGAAGGTATGATCGTACTAACCATGGGTTTGGAACGGCTGGATGATTGTCATGTTTAGTTCTGTATCACAGGGATCCTACTGTACCGGGATGGGGTGAGGTTGCGGTATGTCAGACCATCATTTTCACGCACAAATATTCAAGTCTATTGCAGAAATATGATGAGGAGATGATGGAACTTGTTGGACACTTTTTGACAGAAACCCAGCTTCAGTGCGAGCTAAGACACCAGTTCACATGCGCCCACTTATTGATGAACTCATTTACACCAGAAACATGAAACCAAGGCTACTCCATTGGTATGTGGCTTTTGTTTGCTGATGCTATTTTAACCATTTGCTCACCGCGGGCAGCCTTAGACGTCCTGGACATTCACATTTCCTACACTGTTTTCATGCCACCGTCCTTGTTTTTGACCTCTTTTTGTGCCGCTTTTGTACCTCTGCTAGCCGCACATGTATGCCAGCTATTATGGTGCCCAATATTATTCAAGCATATTTACACACATTTTCAACTGTCTGGCAAGGGGAGCAAGTACGTGCGTTCAGATGCGCAAATATGTTTTACATTAAACAAAGCGCCTATGCACACCAGGATATCCCAGCCCAGCCGATGTGTGTATAACGAAGTGTTCATCACATTATGCGCCTGAACATCGGGGCAATTAAATAATCTAATGGCAGGCCATCAGGGGGGCCTGGCTGGCACCCTGGAACAGAATGCATCCCAACTCTGATCTCCTTGTTTTTCGAAGCGTTCTACCTCAAAGACCTGTTCCTCCTGGGTCCAACCGTCCGTTGTAGCAGAGGTTAACATATCATTCCAATATATTGTGGATGACGCGGTCACCTCACCGAGTACAGATGTGGCAACGTTCCCGCCGCTGGACGAAGGTCCGGGTCCAGACCCCGAGGCATCTGGGAATGAAAACTGATACCCTCAGGCGTGGGGAAGAAATGAGATACAGGAATATTTTTGCTCACCTGCGGTCCAGACCCTGATGGCCCTGCAGACTCGACGGCCTTGCCTTTCTCCTTCTCTTTTCCTTTTCCTTTTCCTTTTCCTTTTCCCTGTCCTTTGCCTTTGCCTTTGCCTTTGCCTTTGTCTCGGCTGGAAATCGGACCAAGGGGTCTCCTGTCACTCTCACCTTCAGGAATTGACTGCACCCAACGGCGTGATGAGAAAAAAAGTGGAAGGACAAGAGCCATAAACGCACCTTGCTTGTTTTGGCTCTCTTGGATTTCCGCACATCAGCAACTGCAGGAGACTGGTCACTTAGTTAGTTTACAGTCTTATCATCCGGATGATAAACCTACAGCCGGACGCTTGGAGGATCCGGGAATCGGAGGCTGGGTATCCAGATCCATGGGGGTTGGAAACTCGGTCTCGGCTGCAGCTTGTGCCGTGCCGTTTGTGGCGGCTTCAGCCTGAGCCTTCTGGATATTTGCTTCCAGCAGTTCCAGGGCGATCCTCAGGCACTTGCGCCAGCTTTTCACATCCGTCTCCACCATCGGAGCTCGAGCGTTTCCACTTAGTGTGGCCTCCTGGTCCATCGTCAGCCAATCCATAGACTCGCTGGTCTCATCAGGCAAAGAACCATATAGCGATCGGATAACGGGATCGATTTCAGGCGACATAGACCAACTTGCCCAATCTGTGCTCCTGTTCATAACAGAGGCAGGCTGAACAAATTGGATGCTCACCAAATATTGTGGACACAGTTTGCCCATTTTTTGGTTTAGGCGGCAGCCAGTTTGAATCCGGCGGAGATATCCTGCGATTGTGATATGTGGCTTGTGCCCATGAGAACAGGACGCTGGAGAACCATTGGCGCGTCATTTTATTGCATGTGGGTGCACCCTGGCCCTGGCTATGATCTGAAGAACCATAGAATTTTTCCCGGACTTCGTCAAAAAAGGCCTCGCGCAGAAGGTGCAAATACACGGATCCTCGGAAGAAATTCGATCTGGTGTACTCGTTGAAGCGTCCGGAAAGTGACATGTACCGCAGGGCATACATCGCATGTTGCAAAAACCGAAAGATAGGTTTTGATGAAGCGGGAATGTATATAATGTAGGAGTGGGATCGCAGTACCGGAAAACAGTCCAGAGATCGTTCATAAGCACCGCAGTGATAGAGTTCCGGTTCCCAATCTTTATCTTTCGCCATCTCACCGGCCTTGTTCCAGTGATAGTTGAGATCTATCAGCTTGAGAGAGGGAACGGGTGCCTGCATTGTGCTTTGGAGGCGGTTCGACGCGACGCGATGGAAGGCAAATAGAAACACGTACCGTAATTACCAAAATGGTGTGGCCAGCTAGGGTTCCAAGATTGTGTTAGGGTTTGGGGATCAGTTTGTCTGATCCCGGTACCGTGATTTAAATTTTGAACACACAAATTTTAGCTCCTACCCTTGGATCGGATGTTTGAAAATTTTAGTAGCAGTTGATCCAGGGCCCAGGGCCACAAATTAATGTATGTAGGCCATCATTCCGCTGTTTTAAGCTATACTAAGCATCAGTTGCAGCAATTTTCCCAGATTTTTTACCTGCTGGATACGGACTTCATTACTGGCATGGACCTTGTGAGGGAGCCCCGTAAGTGTATCATGAATTCAAGGCTACACAGTGGACAAAATGGAGCAGAGCCTCAGGAGGATGTCCACACCACTTGCAGCCTACAGCTACGAAATGAAATAGGTGTTTGTAGTATGATAACTGGGCCGAGATATCCTCACCAACTTGGACCAGACATGTCCATCCCAGGCACCTTGCCAAGGCAATCCTCCCGAAACATCCATGAGGCGGTCACTGGGTAGGTACTAGTGTGAAGGATTCTGGTGATAGTCCTTGGAAATGAATTTCAGGCTCCGAAAAGAATTAATTATGTGTCACGTTAAGTCATAGAAGCGGCAACAGAAGCGGCAACAGAAGCGACAACAGAAGCGGCAACAATTTGTGTTCGCCGTCTATCCTATTCAATAGAATCGGGGTCTGTTGATATAAAATGAAGGTATCTTACATATATTATGTATGTATGTGCAGGGTGAGGCTGAGTAAATGGACAATCGTATCGGAGTCAACGTGGGAATTTTAAAACCTGCACGGCAACAGCCACAGGCGCAAGCCTTGGTAAAATGGTTAGAAGGTGGAGCCTAGACCGAACCAAAAAAATTATACGGCAAAACAGTTCCACGAATCAGTCTGATGCTCACCCGTGGCAGGTCAGTCCAAGACCAGTCCAATGTTCCCCATGCATAAGGTCATTCTACACGATCTCCATAGGGCGGTGCCATATGTCATTTTACTGTACATTATAATTATAGTCCCTACCAGTAGCCACCAGTTAGATTCTTTTCCTGTGATCGGGCCTGGATCTGGGATCAAATTTTATTGCGAGCTGATCCGGGCCTAACTTAAACCACTCCTTGAGAAGCACAACGCACATGGCAAACGCGGCCACTCGTGCGTGTCATGTACAACAGCGAGCCCGGGTGTTTTGTTGATTTGCAGGCTTTTCCTTGGCGCATTGTTGCTGTGTCTGTACATGTATACACAGTGTGGTCCTACAATCTCAAACCCCTTTCAGGCATGTAGGGATATTCCTGTGGTGTGACCAGCAATCTCCTGCTCCGAGTGCAGGAGCTGCATTGCCTTGCGCAGTGACACGTTTTGATAAGTCACCAAGACCACACAACTGGCGAGTCAAGCCTAAGGAATTAAGTATAAATATGATGGGTACAGATGAACTGGGTGATAATGTTTGTGCACGGCCATGAATTATGAGACTGCATGCCAGAGACTAAAAATGTGAAGTGATCCTGTCGGAACTATGTCACAGGTTCTATTAAGCGTTCCATAGCCAGGCAGGTTTTGGTCATCCACTTGGAGAATGAGCACCCAAATTCATCAGCCAGCCGCAAGGTCCACCTTGGATTCCCGGCGGTAAATAGACCAATACCCACTCCGCGTTCCACCTCGTTGATAAAATAGCCTAATTGTCCATCAGGACCATGCATGACACCAATATCCAGTCGGACCATCAGCCTCAAGGAGCTGGGTGCACCCAGCAAATCTTCCTCAACTTCTATGAGCTGACTCAATACGGTTGTCGCAAAGGACTCCAGTTCTTGATCGGCTTGGCGGCGTTCGGAGCACGTGCCCCCTACAGGATCCATGATATCATCAAAGACGTAAGGTTCCCTAATACGCAGGCTGGGTCGGCCTACAGGTTAAGACTAATCGGATTGTGACGGAGGGTCAGTTGAAGAACTCACGTCATTTCTGCCAGAGACAGACCTGCATCCCGATGCAAAAAGACCAACTCCTCTCGCCTATTTCCAGGAGCTGTGTGCACCACCCACAATGGTAGACAATCTACCAAGATAATTCGCCACTCTCCCAGCTTCCGAAGGGTGGGTACATATGACTGCTTTAACCACCTGAAATGACCACAGTCCCGGGGCAGATTCAATGGATTCACTTTTCCTGGTAATAAAACATGACGGTTGCAATCGCTGCCTTCACGCTTCAGAATCCAGCCTTCAAAGGATTGTGAGACATCGTTGCGAGAAAGGAGTGTGGTCCGGGGTCTAGGAGAGTTCATTCTGGATGCAATGTGGTCAAGGTTAACGATTACATTGAATTTTATGGAGGCGCGTAGGATCTCTCTGGACGGGGGCCATACCGGTACAATGGACTCCAGCGTCTGTAGGCCGTATAGGTATTGCTGCAGCTGGGCCGAGCTGCCCCAACCGCCAGCCCGCTCACTTATCCTGATTGTCAACGGTTTGAATAAGGTAACCAGACACTGATCACCTGCCTTGGGTCCACCATAAGATCTAGGCCGCCACAGACCGAGTGATATTGTTGAAATGTTTGTTTGAAGTCGGAGTTTGGTGAGATCAGTATATTCCGAAAATTTTCAAACTTCATGAACTCTACAGTCATTCCTTTGTGCCGAATTCTAAGCCAAAATAATAACTTATGGGTTACAGGGATCAGTCCGGAATCGGCGGCAGTTTTCGACATCCAAACCTTTTCATGAAGCCGCACTGGCACAAAGCCCGGTCGCTGTGCAACAAGGTGGCCGGATTCTCCAGGAAAGACAAAGCCGCAAAGGGTCGGACTGTCCAGGAGGTCGGCAGCCAAGAGAGCAGGATAGTCATGGGTAACCCAGTCGATACATCCATAAGAATCCCGCACCAAAGCACGGGAGAACTGAGGATCTAACACCACCAACACCCGGTAAGACATTATTAGACCAGGACGTACTTGACAGATTTGGTATTGTCAGCCTTCAAGGCTTCAAAGCTTCAGGTATTGATCTGGGTTTTTAATACCGGACCGGCCGCAGTGATGCCGATGCTGGTTCGCCTAAGGTGATGTTAACGTAATTAATATTGCCAATACATTGTAATTTCCTTGACCAGAAGTTAGCGGCTCCTTGTCTCCGCAATAAATTTGGTTACTTGATCGCACTGACCATGGAAATTGTCCTGGCCGCATTTACCTATTCTGCATCAGCATACCATCGACCATGACAGGGACGGCTGCTCGATCTGCTGGATGCCTGACGCCTGCCGTTGCTGTCGGCGAACTATTCTTTCTCTCCACGCCCCGCGATTTCGCTCCCTCCTCGCTCACTACGAAAACTATTCTGCTGCTCTGCTCCGTATATGCACCGCGCTCGAAGAGCTGATAATTTACCATGTGCCCACACATTTTCCGCCAGCACCCGACCTACCACCTACTATAAAACACCTTTCTTTCAGAAATCACAATCACACATACCACAACACGCTCCAGCCTACCATCAAAGCAGTGGACGCGCTTCAAAGCCCTACATAAAGTCCTGACGTGTGACAAGAACACAGAGCAGCTGGTCAGAGATTATGAGACATTGAAGGCGAATTTGTGGTATACATCACGAGCTTGAATCACTATACTATGGGCAACATACAGTCGGAACCCTGGATGAATCTCATCAGTTCCCCCGTTCATAGAAAGCATTTTAGCGAACGCACTGACCTGATCCCGCGCGGCGTTCAGCTCAGGCCCCTCAGTCTGAGCCTGACTTAGATATTTACCTCCACTCCCATGAACAAATCCTACGCCTTCACACACCTTCTGCGCAACTCTCCCATGATGACGCATGTTCTACGTGATGCAACCTGGCAGCTGTTGCAGTGGATAAGATCGGAGGCGTATATAGAGCACTTCCAGAAGGCCGGCGGTAATCTGGTGTCTGTGCCACCATGAACTTGTTGCTGTGAAACACGTTAATGATGTCTCTACCGCAGTCAATTCACATTATGGTAGTGTAAGAACACAAAACAATACTTACCTCAACTTACAGCTGCTTCCATATCCTACGCGCGCAAAGTAACTTTCCGTCGTTGTGTTCCATTGACGAGAGCATATATCGGACCTCGCGCGACGCGAAGGCAAACTCATATATGTCCATGATGACCAGCGTGAGCTCGCTGGGAACGGGAATACAAACGTTATGCCTAGTATGGTTTCGGACCTGCGCCAGTGCCGCAGCGCGTCAGCCGCCCAAGGTCCCTATAGGTCTCACATTATTGATTCAAATCCGTTTATCACCTTACCACGCTGTCGTACCTCTCCCAGGCCGGCGAGTATGTCAGTAACGACAGCCAGCACATTATAGCGAAAAAGAGGCTGACCACGCGCGTCGTTGAAGTCGAGACGCTTTTAAAAGGTGGCGCTGCTGCCAGTCGATCGATCGCTCGATCAGCATCTGGGACCTGGGTGGAGTATGTATATGAAAGCCTGTCGTGTTTGGATTGTCCCAGGAGCACCTGAGGATACCACGTGACTCTCACACTGAAGACGGTCCGGCTGGTTCCACAAGTCAGTCCACTTTGTCGCCTATTTCCATAGTCAAGAGGGTTTAGTCACTCGGGAGTTGCCAGATGATCTGTACAGTTGGGTGCAGACTCCAGATAAATGTAGAGGGACATTTGTGTTCGAAAAGCCCTCCCACTAACCGTGGGAGTTGGGGACGCATGTCATTTTCTTTGTCTGTATGGAGCCACGCAACAAGTTTGTGCTGTTCCCCATAGACAAAGAAACCAACGTGATACACACGCGCGGAAGGATATTGGGGTGAGCGTTAACTTTAGCCGCCCTAATTGAGGCATGTCCAATGAACTTAACAACATCCTCAGCCTCATCACAAACGGCACCTAAGAAGGCATCACCATCGGTGGTGACCGCTACCCAGGCTCGACCTTTGTCAACCTCCTCCACTATGAAGCCGACCCTGCATGCAAAATGCTCGTCCTCCTCGGAGAAGTCGGCGGCGTCGAAGAATATGGTGCTTATTAGGAAGCCGGCTGCGTTTATCCGTACGATCTCTGACGAGCGTGGACAGGAGCTCTATGCAGGCATGCGCATCTCGGATGTGTTCAGAGAAGATATTGGCCTTGGGGGAGTCGTCTCTCTCCTCTGGTTCAAACACCATCTTCCCTCCTGGGCGACCAAGTTCATTGAGATGGTGCTGATGCTCACTGCAGACCACGGCCTAGTTGTCAGTGGCGCCACGAACACCATCGTCACTCCCCACGCGGGCGAAGACCTCATCTTGAGTTTGGCGAGTGGCTTGTTGACGATTGGGTTAGGATCGGTGGGGCGCTGGATGAGGCTGCTGGTACGTTCAGTGGGGCTAGGGATACGGGGTTGACGCCTGGGGAGTCTGTGGATAATTGCAGGAAGGTGAATAAGCTCGGCGAGTGTTTCTCTTTTCGTCTTTTCGTCTTTTCGTCTTTGCGTTCTTGCGGTTCCATCAATCAGACCTTCACGCGGAGGTCACTTCCGCGCACTAATTATAATCTTGCAATTTACTATCTGCTACAGTTCTAAATGCCAATCACGCCATGAAGTTTCAATCTTTCAGTTAGATCAATCTAGATTTGATCTAGGCAACTAGGATCGACAGACCTGGTTGTGAATGTTCTCAAAGAGACTCTGAGACTTAATGAGCGCGGATCAACAGGGACTACTGAGCATACGAACAACTGCTAAAGCATGTTAGGGAACATATGTCATATACTATAGTATCCTAAGCAGCCTGGAGTCTTTGCCATGATGACTTATTTTGAAAAGTACACCCAGCCGGGCCGTGTTCAACAGTCGATAGCGTCAGTGTCGAGCTGAGGCTGTGTGATATGAGATGAAGTCATAACAGGGTATAGTTGAGAGCACGCACATGATCCCTGATTGTATGATCCGCAATAGTCTAGAGCTGGCGTGTGAAGGACTGATCTCGAGGCAACGTAGCTATTATGAAAGAAGTAATAGTTACTGCCAGATCCTTGCCCCAAGGATGGAGACCTAGACGGAGATGCTCCGTCACCATTATCGCTAGTTAGTTAGTTAGTTCCAGCACCAGTAGCTGTATCGTGTTCAGTATCAGCACTAAGTTCCAGCTGATGTAATCTGGGTCTTACAATCTTCTATCTGATTTTCATCTGCGAAAGGATCTCCCCCGCCCAGTAAGTCTACTTGGGAGGCAAGCTGGCTGTCGTATGACGCGATGTCATTGAACTGAAGAACAGTGACCGTATGCTGTTGAACATTATGATGTTTGCCAAAGACCTCTATACCGAACCATATCACCCTGTTGAGCGCCACATGAAGCGGGACTTTAGGGGCTTCGCGAGTCATTACACACGCACTCAGCGCCCTCCCATGTATTACTTCATTGACTTTGGCTTATCGCGCCAGTACGATGCCAGTGAAAAAACCCCACTCGAGTATCCAATATTCGGAGGTGATAAGACGGTGCCAGAATTTCAGGGCAATACGGATGTTCTTTTGAACCCATTTCCTACCCATATATACCGTCTCGGTGGCGTCGTCAGAGAGTTTATCGATGTAAGTATTGCATGAAATTCCTTCTGCTGATTGCTTATCTCTACAGTAGAAAAATACAGGGTTTGAGTCTCTGAAACCTCTGGTAGACGCCATGATTCAGAATGATCCCAGCGCAAGACCTACGATGGATATGGTAGTTAAGCATTTTGACTTAGTTCGACAGCAGCTCAGCACATGGAAACTCCGCTCTCGTGTCCCTGCGAGAGATGAAAGTCTATTCGAAACACTGTACCTCGGTGCTACCCATTGGAGGCGGCGGATAGGTTTTATTGTCAAGCGTACACCTGCCATACCTCGCCTTCAGGCATAACTCGTACTTCTGCGGTGGTGCAGCGTGCTATCAGAGCACTGCCGCATACACTATCATAAGTGGAGCTCAGAGAAGTTTGGTCAGAGTAGCGGGAGATTTATTGGCGTAGTTCTGGCAACAGGTCCCAAGGTGTTGGGCATGGTACTTGATCCGGATGGGCCAGAACTATTTCTTGCTCTGTTGACGTTCGCATGTACGGGTCAAGGCTGTATTAGTCGAGAATGTCATAATCCTCCACTCCATCTACGGAGTCGCTGTGGAGGAATTGCGAAGAGTACAGGAAGGTGATCTGTTCAATGTTGATGGGTGGCTGAGGAGTTCAGCTGCGAAGGAATGAGACTCACAGATTTCTCTACTACTAGTACTGTATTCTCCAGTAATGATCTGTTTTAGATCGAGTTGAGTGATGCAGTCACCGTTACAAAAGCTTGGTGCGTATGGTGCAATCCTTGCCAATGTTCTTAGTCTTCGCAAGGCGAGCCGTTTACCGGCTGTGATTTCACCTCCAAGAACAAATGAGTTGAAAGTGCAGTGGTAGAATCGGACCACGGAGGTGAACGTCTTGAAGAGTCCGATGAGGAGGCCTGAAGAGAGTTAACCACGCTACTACGACTCCGAGTTCACCATTGGACACGATTTCTAAGATAATTTTTGCCTTCTTGAAACTACTCATTGCGGGTTAGTTTATGTAAGCCAAATATTCAAGTGGGAAGATGCGTGCCAAATAAGCTTAGCTAGCTACGACTCGGACGAACTGATATGCCCCTCTTGGTTTAGTACTCAGTGATGACACGACGCAGCTGGAGTAACGATAATTGCCTATACGGACCTTCTCATGCACCGTTCTCTTCTTTCACTCTGGCGCTGTGAGTGGTGTGGGTGGGGAAAGTTGTGAGGATATGTTAGCATTTTCTCTCCATTTCTTTCATCTCTCTGACTCCCTCCCGATCTGTCCTTCTTGGTTTGTGATAGACGGACAACAAAGTCAACAACGCTGATATACTACACTCCAGACTCAACAGTGTTTTCATTTACGCGCCTGAGGTCTGAGTTGTTTTGGTGTTTATCGTGTACGTTCTCCTCCATTCCCTTCATCCTTCCACTGCCTCACCCTTCCCAATATAAATCCCAACTTACTAACCAACCAACCCCATAGGCCGCAAAGAAATCTTCGCTATGTTCGCGCATGTGGGAACGAAACCACTTGTAGGGGTACTATGGCTGCATCTACTAGCGCGTAATGGGGTGCAGGTGTAGTTTCTTGGCATAGGTGGACATGGAGAGGGTTATGAGAGACACGTGAGCTTCTTTGTTTGTCTTTTGCCTGTGATGTGCGAGGTTGATAACCACCTTGGCACGTAATCCTACCGTATACCCAAATCCCAACACTCACTCTCACAAATATGAACACGCACAGCACAAACCAACCTTCGTGCAAGCATACAACATAAACTCAAAGGATCATTACCCTCCAGTACGTTCAATCATTGGATCCCTGTTGATGACTCTTCTCTTGGCCTTTTCCATCGCGGCATCGCCTGTTGAAATTTGCGACTCCCCCATCACCAGGAGGCTGAATACATCTGGTGGTACCATAAACCTCTTGCAGCACGATTAATCTCGCGCGGCCGCCCTCAAAAGTGTCGGCGAAAATACTCAGCAATCGTACTGGTAGCATTGCCGTGACAAATGATGCTGTAGGCTACATCGCAGCAGTTAGCGTTGGTAGCCCCGCCACAACCTGTAGGTTCAACACTCAGAAAACGTGCGGCTGCTGATGTATTATTACAGACGACCTGATTGTCGATACCGATAGCTTAAACACATGGGCTGACGCCAGCACTCCGTACGTGGTAACAAGCACCAGCGTCGACACTGCCGAGCCTGTAATGGTCGCTTACGGTTCTGGCTCCTTCTCTGGTATGACATACAACACTATCATTAGTTGAAAATACCTACGATTATCTATAGGAACTGAGTACACCAACATTGTCACTCTTGGTAGTGAACTCACCTCCTGCTTCGAGCCCAACCCAGTGCCAAGCGTCTCGTACACGGCCAACGTCTCCATAGCATGCGCAGGTGCCGTATGCAAATACTGTACACCCACTTGCGCAAGGAGCAACGCGCGGAGATGGTTCTCACCAGCTAACATCGATAAAGACAGCGCGGATTTCAGGTGCGATCTATGCCAGAAATTAATTCGTCAGTACGAAGTGGTTACGCACTTTTGGTGCAAAACAACAAAAAAAAAAACGTACTTGCACCACAAGAGTCAGCCTTGCATGAGCAAGTCCGCTCGACAAATCGAGGCATTTCACCTACGGCTGCGTTGACATGCCCTCCGGTACGCCTCCAAACTCCAAACAGTCTCAATCTGGATCATCAGGGCAGCACCAATGGATCTGCGGTCGATGGATTGAGATCGACTCCATGATGTTCTGTTCCCTCCAATCCCGATCAAAACTGAACGTGAAAATATGTTTCACAGGTATCAGCGTAAGTATCGCTTGGTTGTGATATCGTCTCTACTGAAAATGAGAAATTGGCTGCAAGTCACTAGTCACTAGTGAGTCGGGATCAAAGTACACAGATATATATAGAACTCAAAGAATGCTAGTTTGCCCTTGCAGCCTAATGGTAGGAAGACGGTCGTTTCCTCCTGTATGTTCACTTGAGTCGATTGGCCATCATGGTGTTTAAGAATGATGGATGATGGTAACTTCGTCACTTAGACACACCGGTAGTGACTCGATGGCGCACTGGCAGAGCCGAGCATGGTAAGCTTCAGTCTTCGCCCAGTATAGCACTGGTTGATACTTTGTGACGTCCGTGATAGCATGGACTATATTTATGAAGCGACTTGAAGGTCGTCCAATTGCTTGAGCCATTGATTTGAAGACAAGAATCAAGACGTGTAGTAGTCCAAGTCCTACACGAGTAGAAGTCCGAATGACTGTCTTCGAGCTCTATGTACTCTTTGCTCAAAGGTGGAGAAAAGTGTGCATGTCCTCCAGGCTCGAAGGTCGACATTAATATTTGAATATAATACGTGCTGCCAGTTGGTCCTTGAACTCTGCAGACTGGAGTCAAGTTGGAGGCGAAATGTTCGCGATTATGTAAAACTTAGGCCAAGCCTTGGACAAGGCAAACCTCATGACGGCTACTTACTAGTTTGCGGCTCAGCAAATGCCAAGATGGAGTGGGATGCCTGTTCAGCTTGACGTATCCTACCCTCCAGATCTTGTCCTAACGAACAATCTGGACGTGGATCCTGATTTTGCAGACAATTTCGCTCGTTGCGCTAGGTGGTACACTTTTCAGTCAACCACTTTGAGCAACGCTCAAATATCAAAACACTGAAGGTGTGCCGATGGATCCGGCTTCCTCATTCAGTGCGAAAACAGGGCATTTCAGCTGTTTAATTTGTAAGCATCGTTGTTGTCCGACTCCGACAGCTCGAGTCATCTACAATCTCAGATGTAGTTGACATCCTGAAGTCCAGACATTCAAGGTCAGTCGTGTTGCGCATGATTTGGCTTTTTCACCTATCAAAGCGTATATACTCATTCTGGAGTCATGCAGGCATGTCGCCTAGAGAATTAGTAGTAACGCTTATCTCATTCCTCACAGCTGAAGTTTAACCCGACAAAATCGCATATTTTGTATGCCGCGTTTCCTCGACACGATGCTATATATGCATGGGACCTTAGTAGCGATACATCTGTACCTGTGAAAGTTTTCAGGATTCTCGCAAAACCTTAACCCAATCAAAAAATCGAATTCGACATACAGTGTGTTGCATATGAGATTGCAGTGCGTGTTTTTCAAAACTCGGCCTCGCTACCTTTACCGGCACTTGTATACCTTAACTAGGTCAAGGGATGTGACATGTCACTCTAGCCACTGCCGCTTGATGAAACGAAACCTCAGTCAGTTCGTTATGCCAGGGTCATTCACTAGTCAGGAAATGCGCCAGAATATCGTATTCTGGCGGTTTGAACAGCACAGGACAGCTCTTGAAATATCTCAGCTTGCTCAATGCTCAGAGAAGACAGTATACAATATTCTTCGCTTGCACCGAGACTATGGTCAAGTCACCAACCCCTTTGCACGCCGCAGGGGTCGTCCCCGCGTTCTTGACACCGTCGACACCGAATACATCCATGCACTACTCCAGGCAAACCCTGCCATGTACTTGGATGAACTATAAGAACAACTTCTCACTGCTCGGAACAAAGACATTTCTCTCGCTACCCTTTCACGCGCCACTCGAAGGCTGGGAATGACCCACAAAGACATTTCCAAAAACGGCTGCGGAGAGGAATGAGCTCTTGCGGGTAACTTGGCAAGCCGCATATGGGATATACCGGCTGAATACTTGTCTGGCTGGATGAGTCCAGTGTTGATGACAAGACCAATCAGAGGATGCAGGGATAGGCAGATATCGGGCGCGCGTGTGTTCGCAGATCAACTTTCATTCGAGGGCAGTCCTTCAATGTGTAGTATCAGTATATAGTGTAGTATGAATCCAACCACATCACGAACTAAATTGAGTGATAATGTAGGAACGACTCGGAGCATAGTCAATATCAATGAAAAACAATCTATAGTTAAGTCAATTAATGCGCTGCCTCTTCTCAGCTTTCTTCAAATCGAGACGAGCATTCCATGTCTTGCAGTACGTGAGCCGAGAATGCGGCAGATAGGTTAGAACGACTAACAGTATTCATCTAGTCAAAAAACAACAGGTCAAAGTCGTTCGTAAGTAGCGAAAGTGCAAAGACTCACATGTGGTGTGTTGGACCGCAGGTCGATGCTGATGGTGGTCAAAGCACTGAGTCACTCACACAGACGCACGGCGTATTACAAGATGTGACATCTAATTTATATGGTCATTTCAGAAATAGGTTTCAAACTTGTGAAAAAATTTCTTTTCATGGGCTGGTACATATCATGGAGGGTACTTCTAGGAATGATATGAGCCAACAATTAAAGAAATCGGCGGTTGGGTTGTGGAGATATGGCCAAAATACTGACATTTTGGCCCCACCACCATATGTCACCAATATTGATCTCCAGGTGGTCCAGGATCATCACCAATCGATTCCTACACCTAAAAAACACTAGGACAGGCCTTTACAGTATCGGTCTTAAGTTAAATTCAAGCACAGCAAAATATAGGAGGTAGGAGGGGGGAGGAGGACCTTGTATATCTCAAGAACGCGATTTTTTCTGGGAAATCTGGCTCGACCATCGTGTTCAGGTGGATCAAGAACCCCCAGGAAAAATGCTTTTGTAGCACTGGCAAGTCATGGGAAGTCTGTAAAAATCGATCTTTGTGGGGGGTATGAGGCAAACTGACATATTTCAATTCAAACAGGCTAGAAATAATCTGGGACCATCTCCAATCGATTCCTGTGATCATAAAACACTAGGAACATCCTTTGATATATCAGTATTCACATAATATGAAGATATATGAGATAGGAGGGGGAGGGGGACCTTGCATATCTCAAGAACATGATTTTTTCTGGCAAATCTGGCTTGACCATCATGTTCAGAGGGTTCAATAACCCCCAGGAAGGATGCTCCTGAAGGACTGACAAGTCATGGGAAGCCTAGAAAAATCGATCTTTGTGGGGGGGGCATCAGGCAAACTGACACATCACAATTCACATGGGCCCGGATGACTCTGAGACCATCTCCAATCACTTAATATGATACAAAAACACTAGGAACATCCTTTTATACATCAGTATCGACATGGAATCCTGCCTCTGGGCACAGTAGGTAGTAGGTAGGGGGAGGGGGTAGCATCACTCTGAAATATGATTTTTTCGGACCAAACCAGTGTTCCCATCAGATTCAGACGGCCAAATAACCCCAGAAACAAGTTCTATTTGAAGCCAAGCAAGTCATATGAAAGCTCAAAAAATCAATCATTGGGTGAGGCAGCATAACAGGGGTGACATTGCTTACATAAGCAAAAGCGGTCAACTTGACCATAGGTGGGCAACTTTGCAACAACATGACTTTGCCATATCAAATTGTTGCTCCTACTGGTCTATGGCTTCAGAAATAAGCCTGAGATCAAGCTATGCAAGTCATGCAAAGGCTGACAAAATTGACTTTGGGTGAGGGCCTCAGCACAACAGGACTTGATAACTCATGACTTTGGAACATGATTTTTTCGCACCAAACAAATGCTGCTATCAGATTCAGGAGGCTCAATAACTTCTAGAACAAGTCCTATCTTGAGCCAGGCAAGTCATGTGAAGGCTGAAAAAATCGATCTTAGAGGGTAAGGCAGCATGACAGGGGTGTTCAAATTTGAAACATGATTTTTACACATGAAATGGGCATGCCCACTCGATTTAGATGGTTCAATAACCTCAGGAACAAGTTCAAGATACAGTCATACATGTCATATGATGGCTGGAAAATCAATCTTAGAGAGGGAGGCAGCATATCAATGTTGGTTATTTGCTTCTAATAAGCCAACTTGCAAAATTTCAACAAGCATCTTCCAATTACAATATATAGCTTTCGTTTGATTGACGCTGATCATATGCACAAAAATGTGCTGTTTCATCGAATATTTCTTATGATAAGATGTGGCTTTATTATTGTGGCCTGATGTGACAATGATTATATAAGCAAAAATGCGGTCAACTTGAACCAAAAAATTCTCTTTCTTGCTTCTCCCTCCCTCACTCATGTATTTAATTGCTGTCCCTTTGTAAACTGTACATATTTTGTCTTTGTAGTTCTGGGGCCTTTTGTGGTTGGTGTTACCCTTTGTGAGGGTCAAACCATTGTTGATGGCACCACCTTTTTTCGCTTCTGGGGGCTTTTATGGCTGGTGCAACCCTTTGTGAGGGTCGAGTCATTGTTTATGACACCAACTGTTTTGATTCTATGGTTGGTGCAACCCTTTGTGAGGGTCTAGTCATTGTTTATGGCACCAACCATTTTGATTCTGGGGGCTTTATGGCTGGTGCAACCCTTTGTGAGGGTCTAGTCATTGTTTATGACACCACCTTTTTCCCTTCTGGGGGCTTTTATGGTTGGTGCAACCCTTTGTGAGGGCCAAGTCATTTTTTATGACACCAACTGTTTTGATTCTGGGGGCTTTATGGCTGGTGCAACCCTTTGTGAGGGTCTAGTCGTTGTTTATGACACCACCCCTTTCCCTTGTGGGGGCTTTATGGTTGGTGCAACCCTTTGTGAGGGTCGAGTCATTGTTTATGGCACCAACTGTTTTGATTCCGGGGGCTTTTGTGGTTGGTGTAACCCTTTGTGAGGGTCGAGCCATTGTTGATGGCACCAACTGTTTCAGATCCGGGGGAATCTTGGTTAGTGTGACCCTTTGTGAGAGTCAAACTACTGTCAGTACTAACAAATGTTGCTTCTGACGGCATTTTTGACTTTGTGCATTTATTCTTCGTGTCGCCCTGTATGATAGTCAAATCCCTGTTAATAGCACCTAATGTGACTAATAAATTTTCGCTTTTGAGGGCCTGTGTTGTTGTTGTCACCCTCTACGAAGATCAAGCCATTGCTGACAGTACTAATAATAATTTTCACTTCTGGGATGGTTTTCCGTTGATGTCACCCTGCATGAGTCTAATATTATCACCGATATGAACAACAAATTTCGCTTCTTGAAGTGTTCGAGGTAGAATGACCATCATACTTGTATGTTTGTCACTGGATTCTCTATACACCTGGGTGACTCAAACTTCAAGAAAGATGTCTGAAACCAGCATAAAATTCTGTCCTCGCACCCTATGTAAGTAGATGAGCCACTGGCTATGACACATAGATAAGTTTGTCTATTTATTGAACAAGTTAAAAACTATAGTGACTGCCAGTATATGCAAGCCAAGAATAATAGATGTGATGTAGGGAGTTGTGCCTACAGGCTCACACACCTGGTATCGTCAGGGCATTCAGACTGTCAAGTAACCTGGATTGCACATTCAGATCATGATTGATGACTTGGATGACATCAATAATAGATGGATGCACGTGTCTGGTGATGGAATGGACATTTGACAATGTCCTACCTGGTCCAATAAGATCACTAGATGTCTGAAGTCTGAGATCTACTTATATGGATCACATATTCAGGTGGGCCTCCTGTGAATATTTGTGGTCTGTGATTGACTACCAATAGCCAATTGATAGCATCATTGTTTCACGGCAGGAATTCCAGTATCATCAATTCTAGAGAAATGTGATGACTGTCCACCATCAGAGATACTATTTTTCATGCTCCACAGTATGTCACCTTCACCTTTCTCACATCTCACCTTCCGTTAGTAGGAACAGTGATGACATGTCTATGAAATAGAGCGACCTCCTCTTCTCACCTTTTATTTCTCACTCTATTTCTTGGCCAGACATATCATTAGGGTTCCCACTAACAGAAGGTGAGATGGGAGAAAGGTGAAAGTGGTGATCTCAGACCTTGAATCCACTTGTCTTGTTCATCACTGTTCCCACCAATAACAGGTGAAATGTGAGAATGGCAAAGGTAGTGAAAATGAAGGCAGAAGGAAGTGACATTGAGCCTTACAGGGTAGGGTAGTAGGAAAGAGAAAGAGGGTACGAGAAACTGAATGAGTGACAGTATGAATGGGTATGTGGTAAAGTCATGAAATTATACCCCGGAAGCTATTTGATGAGTGGAAGAAGCTATAACTAGAGGATGCTATGAAATAACTCACAAATGTTGCTTTTACTGACCAGTGGATTCAATGTTCTTGAACATTCATTTTCCATGATTAATAACTTGGACTACATCAATAATGGATGCATGCATGTGTCTGGTGATGAAACAGACATTTGACGGTGCCCTACCTGGTCCAATAAGACATCCTCCTCCTCTCTTTCTCTTTGTGTTCCAATGTCCTGAGAGCGACCAACGTAAGATCAGGTAACATCATAGTAAATATTGGCTATACAGTTAATTACAGTGTGTATGAATGCTCGAGTGTGCTGTATGATGCTTCACTTTCAAAAATCAAGTACTACGTGTCTACATCTATTCAGAATCGTGGAGCCTAGACAGAGGAAATGGTCTGCTCCGTCCGGAGGGACGTGGGGGAGGAGGGACCCTCTTGTGCTTGTTTGCCTTGGTTAGTATTTTGTGAAGGTCCCTGCGTTTCTGCCTGTCAGACCGCTTTCTGAGAGCTCCTAGAGCATCAAAGGGTGTGACATCCATTAGGTCTGCTGTAAAAATGCGTTTTCCCTTGATTATATTGACCGGGCGGCGTGCGATAGGTCCTCTCCGACTTTCACCAGCTCTCCCTAAGCATTCAATCTTGTAGAATGCCGGGTTAGTGATGAAGACAATGGCTGATTGTTTGACTCTCCATACAGCCGCAGCAGTGCTTGCAGGAAGACAGTGAATGTTTGAAAATATATCTGCAAGTCCATCCTGCAAGAACGCTCTCTCATCCTCGTCCATTCTTGTTAATAATCTGTGAAACTCTGCAATGTATCCTTCTCCAGTCCACAATGAAGACCACTGAGAGGATGCCTTCTTGAGCGATTTAGGATTGGGAAAGAAGGTGGACAATCGGTTTGCGAATGATTTTGACCTTGGGCCCATGCGTCCAGGGGTCACACCAGAATGGTCCTGGAGTCCGACATTACAGGCTTCGAAGGTCACAGCAGTCAGGGTGTCAGTGATGCTTGTTATCGTCCAACATTTCATGGCTTCCTGCAGTGATTCCGGGCATGGCCTAACTCCCTGGAAGATGTCATCTCTGAGCATGAGCCACAGGTGCCTGGTGCACATGACAAATAGTCGTCCCACAGACAGTTGCACGTGTGATAGTCTGGAAGGCCACACCCAAGGCTTCATAATGCTTGCTGGAGAGCTGGCTATGGCTGATTTCAGTCGAACCCATGAAGGCCTCCGACCAAGGGGAAACTCCTCGGATTCACGTTCTGCATCAGCTCTGGATATCTCTAGCCTCGCTGCTGTTCTAGCTCTCTGCACCTTCGTGTTTGCGCCCATGAGAGCAAGCACCGTGATGTCATCCTGCTGCTGGACATCATACAGGCAGGTATCGCTGGCGAGGTCGAATTCCTGCAGGAAGAACATTCCTGCAGTCTCTAGGACATTTCTATATTCCAAAAGGGCCAGAGATTCGCGTAGATGCGAGTCAAAAACAATTGGGGTGGAGGTTGTGGAACGGAGCATATAATTGAGGATGCTTGTGAGGACGCCGAGGTTTGGAGGATGTTTCCTCACTATGGCGATCTGAGTCCTTTGAATCTCACGCACACGTCTCGCCAGGAATCCAAACCACACCTCAGATGGGATCCATAGCACTGGGTCAGATCTCAGATACTCTTCTGCCTGAATCATAATCATTGACATTGAACCATTACACTCGAGTGAGGATCACTTACCGTCGATATTACACTACCAAGAATGAGTCTGGCGGCCTTCCCACTGGTCCTGTATTCATCTCGCACGCCATAGGTTTTGCCTTTGGAACCAGTCAACACTCTTTCGATATTGAAGCATTCGGTCATGTAATTTGATGATGCCTTGTAGGCGTCGCTATCCATTGCGAAGGTGACCTGGTTGTTGGTGGTTCTGACTGCTTCATAGTACAGGTTGTATGCGCTCCGGAATGCCACATGGGTCTGCTGACATCTCTCCCGCTGCATCTCGGCCTGTAGCGCACCATATCGTGAGAGTGTGTTGTGGTGATGCAGCTGCCCTTTATTATACCCCCCTGCTCCGAAGGAAGCCTCCAATGCATCCAATCTCCAAAGCCCGACCACAGGAACATCTGATGAGCGTGGTGTAAACGACACCCCAACATCGAGCAGTAATTCTCCATGTGTCCTGTCCATCATGTGGTGCCAATCCAGGTCAGGTAGGTTGTGAAGCAGGGCGTCTTCAGGTCCCTTAAATCTCCCCCTCTGGCCATCCTTGGTTATAAGCTTGATCCCCTTCCCCTCCAGCACGAAGAAGCACGACCCAAACATGCTCAGCTCCATGTGTCCGTCCTTTATTCGATCATGCATTCGTGCCTGCACCTCCAGAAAGTCATCGTTTGACAATGGAATTATCTTGGGAGTCCCCTTTCCGCCCGTCGTTCCAGATCCACCCTTATTCTTGTATCTCGCCTCCTGGAGCGATTGTTTCATGTATGCCTGCCAGCTAACGTCGGCGCAATCACCAATGGATGGCAGCAACACTCGGTCCCAGAAGATGTCTTCGACTTCATTGGGTATTATAGTCACTTTTTTGCCGCTGATGGCGTCATCGTGTTTGAGGCGGGGGAAGAATATATATACATTAAGGGTGGAAGCTGCAGATGAGATGCGCCCAATGCATAGATGCGGGATGGAATCCATTTTAACTCGTAGAGACAGCCATTCCGCCCTGCCTCCTGGTTCATGTGCATCCTCTTCTGACTGCGGAATGAGGAGGTCCAGATACGCGTGATTGTGCTTCGAGATCCCTGGCTTGGAATGAAATGGAGGTGTCATATAGACTCCAATGGTCCCACGCAATCTCAATGTCTTCGTCGTCCAGATAATGCTGTCGATATCCACTGAGATCGATATATCGTCTTCATCGAATCTAATTGCATCCAGCTCAAGATCCACATATATCGGCCTTTCATCGCCATCCGACCCACTTGTACACCCACGCACAAACAGATCATGTCCATATCTGCATTCTTCCTGCAGAGGTGGATCATACTGCTCAGCTGATCCGATCATATCTGAAGCAGACAATATGACGACATCACCGATTCTTACACCACCGCTACCCTCGCGAGCCCCTGTCCTGTCTAGGGAATATGCACCTGTCACTCGGTCAGGCACCTGGATTGATGCGTCGTATGAATCCGATGTGCCAATAGGCATGATGTGTTCCATTGTGGCGATAGGTTGGCACTGGTAGAACATTTGAAATGTGCTTGGCTTGATCCTGTACCCATGGTCGACCCAGGTCGCCCAGGCTGCAGAAAGTTCCATTTGTGCCGAATGATATATCATGGTAGGATGGACGTCGCTAGGGGGTCTCAGCATCTCTATTGTTGGTCCGCCTTCATAATCATCAAAGTTTCGATTATCTGGAAGCCATCGCCTGCCTGTGTATGCGGCCATGGTGGGTGGTGCAGTAGGACGAGGAAATCGTTTAATACTGCCAAGATTCCAGTTGGAGACACGTTTTCGAGACGCTTTTGCAGCAGATGACCGCTGAGAATCGTCTTGTCCACATGCCTCAGCAGACTGCTCTGGCTCTAGTGGAATATGGGTCCCCAATGCACGTGGCACTGTGCTGTTACGATCGCGTGCCATAGAAAGCTCCTTGGTGACTTTCAATATCTTGGAAAGCCTCGCCTTCCTATCCCGAGGCAGTGTTGTACCAAGCTCCAAGTCCTCCCCATCATGGGCATCCATCTCCTCTACGTCGTTATCTTCTGTGCCGATATCAGGATCCCTATGGATGGGTAAATGAACAGTAGGATTTTTATTTAGCACCGGAGGTCGTTTGCATGTCATGCATGTCGCACTGACAACAGCAAGTGTGCGGAGCATCGAGCTACATTCCGCATGATACTTCCCTGTGCGCACTGCATCCAAGTCCTCCTCTTCTGGTGGTAAATCATCTTGCCAACACGATGGTGGACTCTCCCGGAGCATCATGTAGTCGTTGTAGCTGTTCTTGATTTGTCCTGCGACTACACGCAAGATTCTGATGCGCAATATGTGGCCACATGGAATTTCCGACACATCCACTGGTAAGGTTCCATCCTCTTCAAGTCCATGGATCATAGTCTGTTCCATCACCGAGCATGCAGAGGCGCTGCAGTCTATTCCACTTTGCCTCCAATCATAGGACGATACCCGAATGTCGTCAAGATCTCCTGAATCCCACCCATGCAGCGTCGCAGCTCTATCCCAGTACTCTGGCCCATTCCATGACTGCCAGTCGTGTGGATCTTCTCCATCCCCATTCATTTCATCGTCTGATATCTGGCAGCCAAGGACATGTGCCCTGCGCCTCTGGAAGTCAAATACTACAGCGAGGAATTTATATGGTCAAAACTGAAATAGGTTTCAAACTTGTGAAACTATTTCTTTTTGTGGGCTGGTACATATCATGGAGGGTACGTCTAGGAATGATATGAGCCAAGAATTAGAGAAATCGGCGGTTGGGTTATGGAGATATGCTCAAAATACTGCCCTTTTGGCCCCACCACCATATGTCACCAATATCGACCTCCAGATGGTCCAGGACCATCACCAATCGATTCCTACACCTGAAAAACCCTAGGACAGTCCTTTACAGTATCGGTTTTGAGTTAAAATCAAGTACAGCAAAATATAGGGGGTAGGAGGGGGGAGGAGGACCTTGTATATCTCAAGAACGCGATTTTTTCTAGGAATTCTGGCTCGACCATCGTGTTCAGAGGGCTCAAGAGCCCCCAGGAAAAATGCTTTTGGACCACTGGCAAGTCATGGGAATGCTGTAAAAATCGATCTTTGTGGGGGGTATGAGGCAAACTGACCTATTTTATTTCACACAGGCTAGAAATACTCTGAAACCATCTCCAATGGATTTCAGTGATCATAAAACACTAGGATCACCCTTTGATATATCGGTATTTACATGATATCCAGATATATGCGTTAGGAGGGGGGAGGGGGGCCCTGCATATCTCCAGAACCTGATTTTTTCTGGGAAATCTGGCTCGACCATCGTGTTCAGAATGATCAATAGCCCTCGGGAGAAAATGCTGTTGGAGCACCAGCAAGTCATGGGATGTCTGTAAAAATCGATCTTTGTGGGGGGGGCATGAGGCAAACTGACATATTTCAATTCAGACAAGCCGGGAATACTCCAGGACCATCTCCAATCGATTTCTGTGATCATAAAACACTAGAAACATCTTTTGATATATCGGTATTTACATAATATCAAGATATATGAGTTAGGAGGGGGGAGGGGGGCCCTGCATATCTCAAGAACAGGATTTTTTTCTGGGAAATCTGGCTCGACCATCGTGTTCAGATGGATGAAGAACCCCCAGGAAGAATAGTTTGGAGTACTGGCAAGTCATGGGAAGCCTGAAAAAATCGATCTTTGTGGGGGGGGGTATCAGGTCAACTGACACATCACAATCACATGAGCCCAGATGACTCTGAGACCATCTCCAATCAATTAATATGATCCAAAAACACCAGAAACATCCTTTTATACATCAGTATCGACATGGAATCCTGCCTCTGGGCACAGTAGGTAGGGGGAGGGGGAGGGGGTAGCAATCACTCTGAAATATGATTTTTTCGGACCAACCAGTGTTCCCATCAGATTCAGATGGCCAAATAACCCCAGAAACAAGTTCTATTGAAGCCAAGCAAGTCATATGAAAGCTCAAAAATCATCATTGGGTGAGGCAGCATCACAGGGGTGACACTGCTTACATAAGCAAAAGCGGTCCCATAGGTGAGCAACTTTGCAACAACATGACTTTGACATATCAAACCGTTGTTTCTACTGGTCCATGAGTTCAGGAACATCAGTATTGACATGGAATCATGCCTCTGGGCACAGTAGGTAGGGGGAGACAGCGGCATCACTCTGGAATATATGTGAATTTCTGAGTGATGGGCTGTATTTAGAAATGCTTATATAAGCAAAAAATGCGGTGAACTTGAACCAAAAATTTTCATTCCTTCTTCTTCCCTCTTCTTCACTCA